>NC_056744.1:813613685-813666185 GCF_019279795.1 Protopterus annectens
GTCCAACTGGGTTTGTGGCCCATTTTCAGTGGAGACCCGAGGATAAAAGCTCCAGTAGTACATTTTAAACAAGTACAATTTTAAACAGTATTGATATAATAGCAGTTATAGCAAAAATATTCACATATGTTGGGTTACATGCATAAAGTTAAAGTTGCATTAAAAAGAAGCTAAGTAACCATTTTACATTGATATAGTTCAATAGGTCAACAATAACAATTTTTGTTTGTATAAAATTATGCAAATGCATAGTAGACACATTGGAGAGAGAGGTGTAATGAGGTACTAAATATGGTCCTTTTGAGGGTACATAAAGGGAAGGAAGACTAGGTAGGGTCATGGCAAGGGCAGGTTCTGGAATTGAGAAAATAAGCTTTTAGTTCATTTTTAAAGTGTGACGTGTGGGAGATTGAACGTAAGTCAAGAGGAAGTTTGTTCCAAGCATAGGCAAGGGAGTGTTTGTAGAGTAGTTTGCCTACTGACCTTTTTGGGTGGTAGATATCAAGTAATTGCTGGTTAGAAGTATGGAGGGTCCGAGATGGGATGTAGATTGAGACTAAGGAAGATAGAGATAGACAGAAGGAAGGTTTCTAAAGAATAGAGTGTCGCATAAGAAATTGATAAGATAGCAGAAACTGGGGAAGTTCAAGCCATTGAAGAGAGTTCAAAGAAATGCAGTGGTGTGAGTTGTATGGGGAGTTAGTAATGAATCTGGCTGTTTTATGGTAAATCTGTTGGAGTTTGTTTAGAGTGGAGGCCTGGATATTGGCAAGAGGTTGGGTGGCATATAAGAGGGAGGGGAGGAGGAGTGCCTGGCCCAGGGTAAGTCTAGATTCAGGGGTTAGGAATGTTTTGTTCCGATATAGCAGACCTAGTTTCTGTTTTGTTTTTTTTTATACATTGGAGTATGTGTAGGTTGAAATTTAGTTCATCATCGATAATGACCCCTAGGAGTTTTGTGTGGGTGTCAGGTTGGATAGTTGTATTGTTAGAAGATGTAATAAAAAAGGAGGTTTTGTGATGAGAAAGAGAACGGGGAAGGAAAAGTAGGAGTTTGGTCTTTTTGGGATTTAGGATCAATAGGTTGTGAGAGAGCCATTGTTCAGTGGATAGTAGGGCCTGTTGGGTCAGGGAGTATAGTTCAGGAATGTTATTTGAGATGGATATAAGTGTGGAGTCATCGACATACTGAATAAAGGAGGATTCTTTGCATGAGGTGTAAAGATCATTGGTGAATATGTTAAACAAAAGGGGTCCCAAGATGGAGCCTTGGGGAACACCAGTGGAGATGGGAAGGAAAGGTGAGGAGGATGAGAGCCATTTGGCAGATTGTTCCCTGCCAGATAGGTAACTATTAAACCAGGCAAGTGTGGAGGGAGATAGGTGGAGATTTGTGAGTTTGGATAGTAGTAGAGGATGAGAGACAGTATCAAAGGCTTTGGAGAGATCTAGGAATAGACAAGAAATGAGTTTATTGTTGTCTAGGGCCTCTGCAATGATATGAGTGAAGGAGAGGAGGGCAGTAGTGGTGCTGTGGTGAGGACGAAATCCAGTTTGGGTAGGGGTAAGTAAGTGGTGTGTGAGGAGGTGATTGAGAAGCTGTGACTGAATACATTTTTTCTAATATCTTGGAGAGGGGGGACAGAATGGCAATGGGTTGGTAGTTTGAGGGGGTCAGTGAAGTTTCCACCTTTATGAAGAGGGATAGTGAAGAAAGATTTCCAAAGGGTGGGGACAGTTGATTCCAGAACAGATTGATTAATTAGTATAGATATAGGATAGGCAATTGAGTAAGCAGCAAGTTTGTGGAATGTAGGAGATAGATTGTCAGTGGAAGGAGAGCAAGGTTTTAGCTTGAGTAGTAGAGATTTGATGTAAGTAATGGGAACTGACTCAAAAGAAAACAAAGTTGTATTAGTGGAACTTGGAGGGGTGGGTGTCGAAGTAGAGTTTGGCTTAGAGGTTACCAGATTTTGGATGGAAGAGATAAAGTGTTTATTCAGGAGGGTAGCTGTTTCCTGAGAGGAAGAGTTAAGGTATGGGGAGGGTTTAGAGGGCTTTTCAGGATAGAGGATGCTGTTGAGAGTTGACCAAAATTTTCAAGGATTGGATTTGTTGTTAAGCTGAGAAGAGCTATAGTATATGTTTTTGTTATTAGTTGCATGTTTTTTTGCAAGGTTCCTCAGTTGCCTGTATTTTTGAAGAAAAGGTGGTTGTTTAGTTTTAGACCAGGTTTTACAAGCATGATCTTTTTGTTTCATAAGGGACCTAGTCTCTTTGGAGAGCCAGGGAGCATGATTTGGTTTTACCCTGATCTTCCTAGAGGGAGCTAAGGAGTTTAGAGTGTTCATAAAGATGCTATTGAAAGTGCTTACAGCATCATTTAGGGGGAGGTGTTTTAGGATGGACCAATCTATGTTGTGGAGAATGGAGCTAAATTGGGATGAATTGAAAGTCGATAGTTTTCGACAGTCTTTGATAAGGTGGGGTTTAGGAATATGGGAGTAGTGTCTTAAGATGGTGGTAGGGAGATGATAATTGAGGGAGTCAGGTAAGGTGGTGGGATTGTGGTATTGGTGGGGGGAATTGGTAAGGATCCAGTCTATGATGGAGCTGGAAGTGGAAATTTTATGGAAGCGAGTGGGAGATGTTATAAGTTGGTGGAAGCCGTGTAGGTGGATACTGAGTTGGGGGGAGTCAGTTGTGAGTTTGGACCAATCAATGTTGACAACACCAAGGATAAGTGTCTAATGTGGTATGTTATGGGAGAACCAGGATAGGATGTTTTCAAGAATGGGGAGATTGTTACCAGGAGGAAGGTAGATAAAGGCAATTGCAAGTTTTTTGTGGGAATTCAGATGGCAGGTGAGGATGATGATTTCAGCTGGGAGGAAGTCAGGAATTGGGGAAGGGTACGGTCAGAGGTTAAGGTTGTTTGAGTAGAGGATAGCCACGCCACCACCTTTTTTACAGGTCTATCAGATCAGAAGATATTATAACCTGGTGGGAGTATTTCACTATTTGAGATTTGTGGCTTGAGCCAGGTTTCAGATAGGGAGAGGATGTGAGGGGTATTGAGAGCTATCCATGAGTGCAGCTCAGTGACTTTATTTGCTAGACTCTGAATATTTAATGAATAAATAGTTAAGCATTTGGATGGAGATGATTGTTGTGACTGAGGTTGGTGACTGTTAGAGGAGTAAGATGGGGGCAGTGTAAAGGTAGTTTTGGGGAGAGAAGAGGGGCCAGGGTTGGGATGGATATCTCCAGAACAATGTAGGTTTTTAGTGAAGTGAGAGTGTGTAGTAGATGCTAGATGGAGTTTGTATAGTTTTGACTTAGCTTTGTGGGAAGGTTTAAAAACCTGTATTTGGATAGTTTATATAGATTTGAGGTAGAGGTAGTAAAGAGATTAGGGGAGATAGTAAAAGATGAAGTAGATGGATATATGTTGTATGAGTGAGAATTTGGTGAACATAGAAGTGGGTCAAAGAGAGTGGAGTGGTAAGAGGTGGAGATAGAGAGAATAAGGAGTAGTGTAGAAGATATTAGAGAATAATACATGGAATAAAATATGGTCAGATAGAGTAGGTAGAGACAGTGGTATAGAGGACGTGGTGTTGACAAGATTGACAGATTAGTAAGGTGGCTGTGGCAATAGGCAGGAAGTGGAATTGTAGTGGCTAGTGGGACAGGAAGTGGAGGAATAGTCAGGTATAAAGGTAATTGTAATGGGGTGGGTGGGAACGGGGGTAGGTCACGAGGGCAAATGGAGCAGGGCTAGCACCCTAGTCAAAATGAAGTCATAGAAACAATCAGAAAACAGTAGTGAAAAACTAGCTTGAGAGACAAGGATATAACGTTTCTAAAGGTATAGTCACCAGAAATAAAATAAAAATAAATAAAATATGAGCAGAGGTAAGCTTACAAAAGGACACTGGCCTCAAGCTACACAAGTAGATTTACTTGAAGCAAGCCCAGTGCTGTATGGTTAAAATAAGCTACAATAGAGAGGGGCTTTGGAGGGGGAGAGAGAGGTATTACTAGCAGCTAAAAGCAGGGCAAAAAAAACATTAATATGTAAGAGTCTGAAGACAGTAAAACAGGGCAGGTGCACTACGAAAAGCAGTTATGAGTGAGGCTAGAAATGAATTCAGGGAAGGGTAAAGTACAGAACAGGAAAATATACACAGAAACAGTATGAGGATAGTGGGTATCCAAAGAGAAAGGATAGGAGCTGCTGGCATCTGCTTTTTGTGGCGACTAGCAAAAAAACCCACTGTAAATTCTTGTTGTGCTTATAAAGTTTAGCATTAATTAAATGGTTAGCTTATATAGTAGTTATTTACTGGGAGACATACTTCAGTGGTATTATTTTAAGCTTAAAATGGTGGCTTCTGGACCGATGGTTAGAGTTGCAGGTTATCTGTTAAGGTCCTCAAACCTGTGTTGCCTGTACTGTGGCCATGAGAAAACCGCAGGGAAAAATCCACTAGGGCTATAAAAACAGAGAGGAGGGGGATTAGTTATGAGCAAGTAATTCAGGGAAAGAGCGAGAGAAAAAAAGTAATATAGGTAGGCAGAGGCAGTATACCTAGCATTAATTTCCATTGTATGAGTGTCTCACACACATAGCTAGCTAAGAACACAGCAGTGTTTACACCTATGCATAAAGTAATGCAGAACAACAGTAATTAACAACAGCACAGTGTAGACATACACAAGGTAATAATTCACAAAGCAGGAAAACAGAAATTCAGGATACTGAGGACAAGAACAATTGGTATACTTTCAAGCAATAGTTCTTTCTTTTACTTTAGTACTACACCAAGAAATTACAGTGAAAATACTACAGATACATCTAAATGTGAAGTTAAGGTGCTGGTGCTCCTTGCAACAAGAAAATTAGTTGGTAAATATTCAATAGTGGTTATTCAGTACAGCAGCAAAGGCCTGCAGTCAGGCAAATAGAACAGAAATGTATATTGGCAGTAGACTCTATTATTCCTTCTTCAGTGAGTATACATACATCATATACAACTTAGGTTAAAATCAAGTTGTATTACATTTAAGAAACTACAAAGTGACTTGACTGTTGCAATATGGTAACATATGTGTAATACTACTGAAGTCAGCCCATTAAAATAACATACCCAGTCATATACACCTTTACACAGAAACAATTAAAAATTCTTGTCATTGTTTTAATGTATGACATATATGCAGCAATAGAGTCATTTCAGTTCACAGTGTGTTACAGTTGTAAACAGGATGTGTACATCAGGAGTAATGATATGTCAGAACAAATATGTATTAGACAATATTAAAACAAAAATAAACCCTTGCGGAATATACTGATTGCAAAATAATAAATATATTAATTATTTCTGAAGCATTGTCTGTTGATTAGCTAAAAATTTCTAAGCAGTACCTAAATGCAGAGACTGACAGATTTATTAGTTTCTGTATGAAGGTGACTCCCCAACCTAAAAAAAGAAATCAACAGAAAAACAGAATAGTCTATACTCCCTTTTGTCAAGGCTCACTCAACGTAAATAGACAGTTAATATATTGGCTATAAGAATTGTGTTAATAATACCTTTTGATGGTGGTCACTCAGTACAGCAACAAAGGCCTGCAGTCAGGCAAAAAGAATATAAATTTATATTTGCAGTTTGTTTGTGTCTTTTGGCTTTTCCCGGCTAGGGGTCGCCACAGCGGAACTCCGGTCCACTAATGATTGGCAGTAGATTTTTATGTGCCGAGTTGCCATCCCTGATGCACAACCTTCAACGAAGATACGTCCATTCACGCATGTCTCCACACAAAAGACGCTCTAGCTGAGAATCAAACTGGACAACGTCTAGCTGTGAGGTGACAATGCTACCGCAGCACCACCACTATTGGTAGTAGACTCTATTATTCCTTCTTCAGTGAGTAGCTATCCTATGAACAGTAACATATTGGTTTTGCTTCCATATAGCAGAGTTACACATTCTGTTATATGTACTATACAGTGATTTTAAATGTTGGAAATGTGACAGGCAAATACAGGGAGCCTATAGTATACTTTAGCTTACAGCATGCCATACTCAAGGGTCATTCTGGTTTCCTGCATGGAAAAATGCACTGTTTCACAAACTATAAAGGTATATTTCAAACCTGTTTCAGCTGCTCATATGTATTTATTCATTCATTCATTTTTATGATGCCAATTTTATCCTTTACAGCATCAGAGGGACATGGGGAGCTGAATCTTATCCTGGCAACCAGTTTAAGGCAGAGAACCAATACTTTGTGAAATACCACTCCCTTATCTGAGTGCACACACTGACACACACACACACACACACACATACACACACACACACACACACACGCACGCACGCACGCACGCACGCACACACACACACACACACACACACACACACACACACACACACACACACACAAGCACATGCATACAAGTACACACCATTATAGGAATCCCCAATTCAGTCAGCTTCATCTCATATTGGGATATGAAAGAAAACCAGAACAATGAGCAAAACCATATCCAGTCTTTGTACAGAAGACAATATGACTAGGAACTGAATTGATGAATCAATATGTATAAGAAAAAGTACTAACCAAGTTATAGTGTGATTGTTGTGACAATTTATCACAAATTGAATAGCATAAATAACACTTTTTTTTTTTTAGCTGGTGCTGCAGATACTGATTTAGTTAGTTGTTGTTAGCATCTCAGCATCTCTAAATTGGAAGCCAGGTTGTATATTATTCAGCTTTATGAAATTATGCAGAATTTACATCACTGCCTCTAAAGATAATGCAACTAGAGAGCCCAGTTGCTGTATGACTAAATGGTATACCTTCTGAGTCTGGTAGGAAACATAAAGAGCCCCTAAATAACTCATCTTGCTCTTCTGCAGTGCACAGCACAGTCTTACTCTGAATACCTATCAGGCCATAGCCATTAGGGTGTTTATGCTACAGCACAGTCTTAATCTGAAGACCTATCAGGCCATAGCCATGAAGCTGTTTCTACTAAGTGACTCATTTTATCTGCCTGAATTCTACAGCTGGCCTCTAAATCCTTTATTACAGTATTGGATGCTGCAACCAACACGCTAAGGTACTATTCATAGCATCCAACACGCTAAGGTACTATTCACACTAAGGTCATATAACTCTGTTTCCTACATGGCAAAAGGGGAAATGTTTTTCCCAAGATAAACTTAAGATGAGTTTCAGTGCTTTTGCATTACATAGTACAGGAGGCAATTGATGTGTTATTTAAATAGTACACAGGTTGTTCATCCATTTGTTGACACAGTGGGTACATTGAGAAGGATCACCTAAATGAGGACATGGCACAGCTGGACAGCATTCTGCACACTCTTATAGAAATAGTACACAATGTTCCCTGAGGCACATAGAGGATACAAAGCACTGGCTCTGATATTTTTGTTAATATATTGCCTGGGTGCCTATCCATGTGTAAGCAGGCTGCACAGTATGCTATTCTCTGTAGGTGATGGTTGTTCATAACATAGATCAGTGCTGCTAACACTAATACACAGTAGTGAACAGTATAATTTGAAAGGTAAATGAAATGTGTTAATATTGCTTGCCATTTCTCCATACTACTGCTCATTTACATCTCATTTAGACTCCTTACTTCAGAAAAGTACACAGTTCTGTCATGGTAAAAGGCTATATTCACTTGAAAGCCCTCCAATACCTATGGGAGTGCTTAAGATGCTGTAGCTTTATAATAACAGTGGCAGTTGTATTCAAGGGACTTGTCAACACAGTGAAATAATTTTGTGTGTGCACACGTGTTGGTGTGGTGGGTGAAGAAATCAAACCATGCCTGTACAGCAGAAAAATACACTTATTTAGCTAGTCCGTTTTTGTAACTGACATTTAATACAGATTGTGCACATGCAGTATAGATGTCTTTACATTGCATCAGCACTATTTACAGTGTACCTCAATTGTGTATGCATTGAATACCAGCTATGTAATTATTGCACTGAACACCCCATACTGCCTTCCCACTGCACTGCTGTATCTGATGTGGGCACTGTCCTCTTCCAAACATTGCTCTGTGCATGGGCAGAACAGCTCACTACTTTGAATTTCTCCCATAGTGCTATGCACTGTCATTAGTACTCCAAAATTGTTGGATTTCAAGTTTCTTTTCTTTGTAGCTACACAAATCCAACTTACCGCATACTCTTCCAGTGCATTAACTCTCCCCTCAGCACAACCTTACAACTTTCTGACTGCAACAGTTCAATAGCTCTGGTTAGTTACATCCTGAATTATTCTGTAGTTTTTTTTTTTTTTACTGTAATACCATCCCAGTTATTGTGTTCTCACCTCCATCTCTTAAGTCTCTCAATGGCTGCTGGACATTCTATTTTTCCTACAGCATGGTCAGACAAATTGTACTCTTTTATTTCCATATCTTTTACTGTTTGGCTGATATTCATAGTCCAGACTTCACACATGCCTAGTGGTTATCTTTGACTGGTACCACTGGATGGATATGTAAATAAGCTCAACATACGTTATTTGCAATGAATAAGCATAAGCAAGCGAAGCTCTTTTTAAAAATACTCCCATTAATGGCAAAAGTGAAAAGTATGCCAAATTTAGCATTAGGAACTTAATTAATTAATGAAAATTAATAAGGAAAAGCTTGCGGCTTTGTATTTCTTTGTTTATTTTCAAGTATTGCAAGATGAACTTGGGTAAACAATCACAGTTGAAAGGTATAAGGAAAGCGGCAAACTGTGCAGCAGTTATATTTGAAATTTAAAAAAAAATAAATAGATTTAAAATGTTTTATTTAGAAGTATCCTTTTGTGGGTTCCCTGATGGTTTCATTAAAGAATAGACGGGGGGAGATAGGAACACACAAGGAAAGCATCAAGAAGAGCTGGAGAGGCGGGAGGGAATGGGCAGTGTGTTTTTGGGTGACAACAGACCTTCCAGTTTTTCAAATTATTTTTATATGAGAGGACAGTGTGGATGGGAAATATGTAAGAGGGCAATGAACAAAGGATAAGGGAAGAAGAGCTGAGGAAGAGATGATGAAGGAGTCCCCAGTCCACAGACCTTCAAACAGTTCCACTGCCAGATTGTGGTACAGTGGAAACCCCTGATAGTGAAAGGGTAGGGTCCTGCATTGGTATGGTGGTTGGCATCAAATTCAGGAGTGTGTCTTCCTGCTGAAGAGATGCTTCAAAAAGCTGAGTACTTCTGTTCATTACCTGTTCCAGTACATCCTCTACCAAGTTCTGAAACCCCCTTTTGGAGTGTGTTTATGCATGTTTCTGATGAATTAGTATGGGAAGTGCTTGTCGGGACTTGTTAAGGAAGCGTGTTCCTCTCAAGTTATGCATGTGTCTTTGTCTGATATTCAGTACATACATAAAACATCCTTGCCCTATCATTTACATTTTGCTGGAAGTGTATTGGTTTCTCCGCAGTTCTTTCATCTGCAATGCTGTACAAATATTTCCTTATGACTGCAAAAGAAAAAAGTTTTAAATAGAGTACAAAAGTTATACACTGACCTATTTCTTACTCCTGTTTACACTAATGTAATGTTTTCACTTCATTTATTTAAGCTAAGTGGAGTAAACATTTTATACACATTTCAAAATAGATTACACTTCAGTAATGAATAGTAGTATATTTCACTCATATTTCACTCATACTTACCAGAGGATTCAACCAACCTGGCAACTCTTCTTTCCTGCTGAGCATTATGGCCTATTGTACCTCTTTCCTCCTCAGCTGTAAATAGAAAAATAGAAAATCCGGTTTGGTAACAAACCAGTTTGTCCAGGGACATCTTCAGAAGGGGGGTTATATAAATATAGTAGTGGGAATTAAGAGGGTAAGGGGAGATGAAGGGGTTAAATGGGAATGAGGGTTGATTGGGAGTAAATGAGTTAAGGGTAGGATGGGGCTTAAGGGGTTTATGCAAGTGTGACTGGGTAAGGAATCACATTTTGGCATGAACTTGCTTCCTGCCCTCCCTCCCTTTTTGTGGAATAGTGGGGATAGTGCTTATTTTATCAGTCCGGGTAGGGCAGAGAAGAGGGACAGGCTTGCCTTCTTCTGTTCCCCCTCTGGTGTTGGATGTTCATTTCAATAAGCTGGGAAAGAAAAGTGAGCTGCTTGATGAATAAAATAAGTGAGCAGAAGTAAGGGCGCTGCTTATGATATTATTTCAATAAGTGGTAAATGAAGTGAGTGATGGGACGCTGCTTCAAAAGTGGTAAAGTGAGTGATGGGACACTGCTTCATATGTAAAGTAAGTGAATGGAGTTATGGATGCTGCTTACTGGGTCAGGATGAGCAAGGTCATGCTGTCCTGGTTAACACTGGAGTTTTATGTTGTGATTAATATCAACTATACTATGTTTCAGTTGTAATTGGAAGTTTAATAAAGGTTGTCAAACGAAGGGGACCAGGACAAATGTAAGATAATTTTTAACTGTATTTCAAATGTTTTTTATATATATATATATATATATATATATATATATATATATATATATATATATATATATATATATATATATATATATATATATATATATATATATATATATATATATATATATATATATATATATATATATATCTACACACACACACACACACACACACACACACATACATACACCAGTCAAAGTACTTGCTTATTTATTTATTTATTTGTTTGTTTGTTTGTTTGTTTGTTTGTTTATTTGCTTAGGCATGTTGTATGTGTCACTTGAGAGCATGCATTGTACCAGCTGCATATTACAACTCAAAAAGTAATTTATAGAGGTGTATTACAACTGGGTGCATTAATAATTCAGCAAAGACATACTTTAGGGAATTATTGTAGTTAGCATACTGAGCAGAAGGGCATACACACAGAATGTCATAACACTAGTGGACAAGTAGCTTTAGTTTAATTTAATAGCATGGTGAGATTCACTGTAATGTGTTGGAATGTGCAAGCTGGGTGATATCCTTTTCTCCACTGTGGTGCAACTGCGGAGTCTGTGTGTGTGTGTGTGTGTATATATATATATATATATATTTATGGATTTCTATTACAAGATCAAAAGTTCACTACCTCAAACTTGTAATAGGAAACCTCACTTCTGCGAAAGTTCACTTTAACAAAAGTGAACTTTTGCGTAAGTGCACTTCACTGAAAACACCACAGCACAGTGGAGGACACAAAAAACAAGCTATATCCTCCACTATGGTGCGATAGTCATAGACCTTAGGGTTAGGGCACGGGTTAGGGCACGGGTTAGGGTAAGGGGATAGTTAGTAAAGCTATCCCCTTACCCTAACCCATGCCCTAAACCTAAGGTTTGTGACTATCGCACCATAGTGGAGGACATTGCTATGTCCTTCACTGCACTGCAGTCGTCATGGACCTTAGGGTTAGGGCTACAGGCTATCCCCTTACTGTGACCTGTGCCCTAACCCTAAGGTCCATGAGTACTGCACAGAAGTTCAGTACAACACCCGTTCGTTGTACTGAACTTTGTGTAAGTGCACTTTGGATTAAGTGCACTTTCGCTGCAGTGAGCATTCCATGCACTATTTCGAATTAGTGAAAATTTGATCTAGTGTATGGAACCCATATATGTGTGTGTGTGTGTGTGTGTGTGTGTGTGTGTGTATATATATATATATATATATATATATATCTATATATATATATGTATATATGTGTGTGTGTGTGTGTGTGTGTGTGTGTGTGTGTGTGTGTGTTTCTGTGTGTGTGTGTGTGTGTGTGTGCGTGTGTGTGTGTGTTACTGAAATGGGAAAATTGTATGTTATGTCAACAGTTGCTCAGCTGGCTACATATGGTCAGCTAAGTAGCTGACTGACAGGTGTGCGAGATCACACAGTTCCAGTGGATGGGAAATTTTCTTTGCCCTGTGTTTCAGGGTTAGCATATATAAATAGCAGGAGATGTAGGAGATTGCTGGGAGTTTACCCCCCTGAAAAAAATAATATTTTATTGTATTTTTAAAAGTTAAAGTTTGTATGCACCAAGCCATGCATGTTTCAGCCTTTTTAATGACCTCATCAGCACAGCATAAGTGGATTGTTTAGCTATATTTAAGGCCTTTTTACAAAGTCTGAAGCATGCATATCCACAGCTAGTTGGGTTTGGCTTTATTGGCCTGAATATACCCATAATGACTTCAAAAGTAAAATGTAAAATGTCATGGCATTCAGAAATGATGTAGCTGAAACACTGAATGTCATTTGCATATATCTTGTCGGCCTTCATTGCAAGAGATTTACGGTATTAATCAATGAAAACTCCAGCATGACTGCATGTTGTTTGCAGGTTTTACTAAATTGTTTGTCTTCACTTCATTTTTACCCTTTGGTCTGAATATATTTTTAATGTCTTATTAGGAATTAAATGAAAAACACAATGGCCACAGTACCATATTTCAATTTGCTGCTGTTAGACCCATATACCGATCTCCAAACAGGCAATATTATTTTTTCAACACTAAAAATATAACAGTCCTGTGCTTTCATGTGCAGCATGCCTCTTCAACCCTTCTCTCAAAAGGACATCTACCTTCTATATATACCGCTTACGTTTGAATGCAAAGAAAGTGAAAGATATAATGATATAAAAATATAATTAAGTGTATTTTTATTGTTTTTGCCTTATCTTTTCAAAAAAACAAAAAAAAAAAAACAAAAAAAAAATTTCTTTTTTCCCACCTTTCTAAGCTAGTATAGTCCAGTTTTCAGGCTAGTGCTGAATTCAGGGCTGTGATACTAGTTTCTGAGATGCCCATACCTTACTTGGATAGAAGGAAATTTCTCTGTTCACCTGTGAGAGAGGGAAGCTTTGAGCAACCTATCTGTCCCTGGAGGAGTGGTTCCATTCCAGAAGTTAGTAGTTTAGTGGCCATTTTGGGCTAATTTCTATCTCTTTCATTTCCCTACTATAAAAACCGTGTTTGCCCGGTTTTGTGCACCAGGCAGTGATGGTTAGCTATGGTTAAATTTTTCCCGGCTCCACTAAGCCTCCTCTTCAGTTTTTCACTTGAAACTAGTATATCCCTCAACCTAAGCACTCAAAAAGCATCTTACAGCCCAGCACCTGCTCAGACCTAATAGCAAGCATTAATATACCCAGACACTGATTGCCCAGCAGGGCAAGGCTCTTTATTCACCCCTCACCAACCAAGTGACTAAGCAGCTCACCCTACTATTCAGGCATGACCAAAGGGCAACTTCAGGTGCACTCTCTAGTCCAGCTGGTGAATCTGGGTATCCTGAGAAAATGTTACAACTGCCTCATGTACACAGACAACCCTCTCTTCCTACCACAAAACACTAACATATGTGAGAGATGAAATTATACAGCCAAACTGGAAGGTAAGCTGTCTCCACCCAAGACTGGAACAGACAGTCAAGAGGAGAAGGTTGACACTTGCACCACACCTCCAGCCACACACAGACCTACTAAATCAGCACTGGCAAAAAATACACATAAATTCACAAAATCATACTTGGAGGCTCTAAATAAAAACCTGCAAAAGCATCAGAGTCCTCCAAAGCAGACACCCAAACAACCTGCACTTCCTGTCACAAACCAGACAACACATAAAACACAAAATCAGTGTGCCGCACAATCACAGTCCTTAAGGCAAAATAACATACCTAACACACTAGTAATAGGTGACTCTATAGTCAGGCACACTGATGTCCCACTCACTAGGCTGGACAAGCAGAAGGTTACTGTTAGCTGCCTGTGAGGAGCCAGAATCCACCACATAACACAAGCACTCAGGTCACTCCAGAACAAGTACAAATATGACTCTGTCATTGTTCATGTTGGTGTGATTGACCTGAGACATACCTCCCTGGACTACATGAAAAGAGACATGGAAGAGCTCTCTGATCATGAAGCCCAGGCTGGCATGACCCTGACCCTGAGTAGCATCCTGCCATCACCAAGAATGATACCTCAGTATAAAGAAACAATGATCAATTTCAACAGTTGGCTAAGCTTCTGGTGTCATTCAAAAGGGATCCAATGTCTGTCAACCTGGGATGATATGCTTGACAAGCCGCATGGCTTCGCAAGAGCCAGCTTGCACCTGTCACCCCTAGGCTTTTAAATACTGGCCAACGCTCTTGCTGCCCCCATAGTGCTTTTTTTAGGCAAGGCTCAAAAGTCAAACCCACCTCCATAAACAGCACAATTAACAAAAAACTGAGGGTTATGCTACTCAACGCCAGGAGTTTAAATCTCAAAATGCACGCGCTCGAAGCACTCCTCAGTATGGAGAATGTCGACATCTGTGCAGTAACTGAAACATGGTTCAAGGCTCCAGAGAGCACCCCAGCACTACCGGGCTACAACTCATACCACACGTTTCAGCCACAAAACATGGACCGAAACACAAAAGGAGGGGGTGTATCCATATTCATCAAGGATACCTACACCTCCAGGTTAGTGGTACAGCATGATACCTCTGAGATCATCCATGTGCAACAAACATTGGGCAAATCTGCCAATGCAAATTGTGGCCTGCTACAGATCACCCTCCGTGACCCAGGACCACCACTCCACCTTTCTGGAGACACTGAAAAACATGAAGGTCCTACCGAACACCCTGATATTGGGAGATTTCAATTACCCTACCATTCACTGGGAAAACTACTTGAGTACAAATTCCCAGGCCCAGCGCTTCCTGGAATTCATCAACTCAAATGCCCTGGATCAGCTGGTAAACTCCCCTACCAGAGGTGAAAACATATTGGACCTGGTCGTCACCGACATGGGCGACAGGTGTTCCACACCGGAGGTCAACCCATCACTGGTTAGATCAGACCATAAACTAATCACTCTGGATGTCCACACCCCACCACCACCCCCAGCTAAGAAAACCACAGTAAAAATCTTCTCTAAAGCAAACTTCACCTTACTTAAGACAGAGGTGGTAAGTTTCACAGCCCCGACGCTAAAGGATAATGCTGCCCAAGATGTAGAAACCTTTATAAATGCACTCTGTGAGCACCTACAAGGATGCATGGGTCATGCCATCCCTAGCAAAACCAAGACTCACTCCTCTAAGAGAAGGAAACCAGTTTGGTGGACCCCTGCAATAAACAGGCTATACAATAGAAGGAGGAAACTAGTTCAGAAAAAAAGCAAATCCCAAGAAGGAAAGACATCCCTGATCAGTATCAGTAAGAAACTAAGGTCCCTCATGAAATCATCCAAGGCTAACTTTGAAAGAAAAATAGCCAAGGATTCAAAAGATAACCAAAAAGCCTTCTTTAGCTATGTTAAGAATCTAAGTGGCAACTCGCAGATATGCACTGAACTAGTGCAAAATAGCACGCAATATACTGAACCTACTGATATAGCCAACATCCAGGCAGATAGATTCAGTGCAAACTTCACCCCCCTCTCACCTCCAAAAGGGCCCACAACAATACATGAAAAGTGTAGTGCCTCAAAAATCACAGACACACAGGTGAAAACAGCCCTTTCAAAAGCCAAAAATACAGCATCAATGGGACCAGATGGTGACCCAGGCTGCGTCTTGCACGAACTACAGAATGAAATAACCCCCCACCTAAACACGCTGTTCAACCTCAGCCTCTCCACTGGCTACGTGCCCATAGAATGGCACACAGCAATGGTTATTCCTCTCCACAAAGGAGGGTCCACAACTGATCCTGGTAACTATCACCCCAAAAGCCTGACTAGCCAGGTCTACAAGGCTATGGAGCACATCATCATGGGACTCATTAACAAAGACATTGGGAACCTCCAAACACTTGACCCGACCCAGTTTGGCTTTGTTAAGGGCAGATCATGCCTACTAAACCTGGTTGACGTCTTCGAGACAGTCACCAAGGCCATAGATGAGGGAAAGGTGGTTCACACAGCCTACCTTGACCTCGCCAAGGCTTTTGACACCATTCCCCACTCGGGTATTACAGAAAAACTCACCAGCCTGAACATAAACCCCTACGTCACAAGATGGGTTGCCAACTGGCTTACAGACAGAATTCACAAAGTAAGAATAGCGGGCTCCAGGTCCAACTCTAAACCAGTCATAAGTGGTGTCCTGCAAGGCTAGGTCCTGGGAACCCTACTGTTCAGCATATACTTCTCAGAATTACAGACAAACACAGGAGGACTATGGCTAACCAAGTTCACCGATGACTGCAAACTGGGAGCCATAATTGACTCACCAGCTGACATGGACATCCTCCAAAAGGGCCTTACTGAGACGGACACCTGGTGTCAAAGTCATGGCCTCATGCTAAATGCCAAAAAATGCATAGTCATCCCATTTTGGAAAAACAAATCACCCACGAATTACCACATAGGTGGCAGCCCCCTTAATACAGAAGAGGTAATAAGAGATCTGGGGACCCAGGTAGATAGTAATCTCCCCTTTGACAATCATATTGCCAAAGCAGTTAGGAAATCCTTCTATGTGGCCCATCTAATTACTAAAGGGTTCGCATCTAGAAATAAAGAGGTTATAGTGCCCCTCTACTCCCAAAAAAACTAAAATGCTGTTATTTTCACCAAGACTTAGGTCTAAAGCTTTCACCTTTGCCATAAATTCAAATGATGGCACAATAATCTCCCCTGACCCCTCTACAAAACTATTAGGTGTCATCATAGACAATAATCTAAAATTCGACCTACATGTTAACCAAACTATCAAAACCATCAATAGAAAACTAGGGTCACTTTACAGAATAAAAGCCTTCCTAACCCCTCCAGCTAAAATTGCCATAGCTCGCTCTCACCTTCTTTCAACCCTTCTGTATGCATCCCCTCTATTCTCGAATTTAAACACGACTGTCCTTAACAAACTCTCAATTTGCTACAACCACATTGCCAGGTTTGCCACTGGGCTGCCTTTTAGGACACATCATTGCATCAATCTAAATCAGCTTGGGTGGCTTGAACTACCCAGCCTAATCCAGTATAACCAACTGATTATGGCCTATAAAATACTCTCCAATCGGGACAATACTCCTGCACTTAAAAATATTATCACCCCTATAACAATCCTAGACCGCTTCGATCCTCTAACAAACTACTAATTCAGACTAGCAAAATTAATAACACAGCTGGTGACTCTCTCTCTTTGCAAACTCTGTAAGTAGATCCTAGAACTCTCTTCCAGCTGATATTACCTTACTTTCCACCTTAGGTCAATTTAAAACTAGACTCAATTAGCATGTGTCTCTTAACTGGCTATGTCAATGTATCAAGCCTGGCTAACTCTCTCTAGAATGTGTAAAAATCTGTTAACCAGTTTACTGTGTAATTTAATTTAATCCTGACTTGCGCTCAGGATTAACTCTAACCTGTGGAACTTGTTTAACTTGCTTACTTATGTAATCTCTGTAAATAGTCTGTTTGTAATATGTAATGCTGGTATTATGTAATGCTGTATCTGCTTTCCCTTGGAGCTTTTCTCCCCGGGCCTCTGCTGAAAATGGACATGCATCCAGTAGGACTATCCCAGTCAACAAATGTAAAATAAAAAAATAAAAAAAAAAAAAATACTCGTCACTCATTAGACCCATCACAGAGTACAATGCCCCATTTGGGATGTGCCTCACAAGACACTTCCAACAACTGGAAAGACCGCAAAAGTACCTCACCAAGAGGATTACTGGCCTCAAACATATGTTCTATGCAGCCCGACTGAAAAACCTCCGGCTGTACTCAGTGGCATATCGCTTACTCAGAGTTGATCTCTGTCTGACTTACAAAGCCATGTCCAACTCAGAATTGATGGACATGCTCCACCTAAAGAAATCCAAGTCACTGCGAGCCACACGCTCTAGTGAGCTAAACCTCACCACAACAATAAATAGGACATGCTGGAGGGATAGATTCCTGTCACAGAGACTCCCCATGCTTTGGAACAAAATTCCAAATTATATCAGGCAGAGCCCCTCACTAACACTCTTCAAGAGAAACCTTGATGAGTGGATGGGTAACAGAAATGGGATCACTTCATTGGCTCTGCTTGACAGAGGATCAGTTAATTAATCAATGGGGTGGCGAAAGCCGACACACTCTAATTAGGCTTATAAATGCCCTCGGGCAGATAGCCTAGTACCTGCATATGAACCTATGAACCTATGAACCTATATCAGTAATGTATTTCATCCGCTTGCTCTTGGACATATTTACACAAACCCCCTAACAAGCCACATAACTAGTTGTTTTGATTGTTTTGCATGAATAATGTAACTGTATTTGCTTTCATTTAAACTTCCTCACTCCCAAAAATACAGATAGCCACTTTTGATAATCTTCTCCCTTGTGACTGCCTAGCATGGAGAAACAGCAATGTACTCTACTTGCTGCTGTAGGGCAACCCACTTCTCTATGCTAATTGCAATAAAATTCTATAAAAGTATAAACACAAGTGTGTGGTGCTCTGAACAGGTTGTACTGTTACCACTGACATCAGAGCAGATGAGAATGTAGATGCAATTGCAAAGAAGGTTAAAGAGAACAGATTATCATAATTTGGGCACGTGGAATAAAGCAGAAGATAATATGGTGAAAAAGATTTGAGATAAACAGGAATAAAGCAAGAGGAAACAAAGGCATCCAGCAAAGAGATGTATGCATTGCTTGTGAGAAAACCTGTAGCAATTAGACACAGCTATTAAAGAAGGCAGGGTAGTGGCATTGTACTGAGAGCGATGGCAACATCTGATGGGCCACCCTGATCCAATGCTGAAAAATGGGGAAAAAAGGAGTTGATGATGATGATGGGAGCCAAATGACACTGTCAGCATGTATAGTTTGAGGTTTTCATTTAAGAATATAATAGTCTTATCCTTCCATTACAGCAACAAAGCTAGATGATCACTGCACAGACTGAGAATCTATGAGAGTTTTAAGATTACTTCTAGTATATTTCAAGCCCCTTGTAGAGGATGTTAGAGAACAAACACATAGCTTCTTAGACAATCTAATGTTTCTTAGTCTAACATGGGAAGACTCAGAGCAATTTATTACACAATTTAGGGAAGCACCTAAAACTCAAGCCACTCATATTTGGGAAGTTAACTGGGGCAGATGGCCTTACCATGAGATCTATACATATATGGAGAGTACCACCTCAGAGGATCTCCTTGCAGTGGGGGACAGAGGAAAAACAACTGCTATGGTTATGGTGTTGAAATCTGATAAGCCTAGTGATATTGTATAGTGATAAAAGCCAGGAGCACTTCTAAATGTGGATTATAAAATCTATATGAGCATCTGGGTGGCTACAAAGCAGATGTTAGTTTTATAGCGAATTGGTAAACAAGGTAAAAGGAATTGAAAGACTGCCAAAATAAGAGAAAATATATACATTTTGAAGAAATGTCTATGAAGATCCTGTAGAACATAAGAAAGATGCTAAATGGATAGAAGAAGTAAAAGAAAGAATAAGAAGTTTAAAGGTACAGGATATGAAATGGGATGAAGTAACAGCCAGAGAGATTGAAACAAAGTTAAGAAAAGCCTCTAATTAGAAAACCCCAGGCCCACATGCAGTACCTAACTTTTGGTTAAAAGTATTAACATCTTTGCACGAAGATTTAGCCATAAGTAACAACTATTTATATGCGCACCCAGAACAGACACCAACCTGGCTAACAACAGGCAAAACAATGCTCTTACTTAAGAGTGAACCTGCAAGCTACCCTAAAATTATAGACCAATAACTTGCCTTCTGATGACGTATAAACTATACATGGGAATTAATGACAAAGTTTATAGTCATTTAGAAGAAAACTCAGTTATGGCAGTAGAACAAAAGGACAATAAAAGAAAGTCATATGGAACAAAGGATCATTTGTTGTTAAATAAAGTCATATTGGAGAACTGTAAAAAGGGGAAGAATTTAAGTATGGCATAGACTGACTATTAAAAAGAATTTGATAGTATCCCACATTCACGGATGAAAGAGTGCTTAAAAATGTATAAGATACACCCTACACTAATCGACTACATTACAGTGAACATGAAAGAGTGGCAGACCACTCTGCAAATAAGCCATGATAAAGGACAGACTATTATCTCAAGGATAAAAATTCAAAGGGGGATATTTCAGGGTGACTCTCTGTCACCATTGCTCTTCTGCCTTGCCATTAACCCATTAAGCTGTTTACTTAGCTTAGGCCATGACTACAATTTGACTCCTAGAAAACAACAAAGTGTAAAGACTTCTCATTTTTTGTTTGTTGATGATTTAAAACTGTATAGCTCATCAGATGAGGAACTGAAAGCAAAGCCGCAGGTTGTCAAAACTTTTTCAGATGATATAAGAATGTCATTTGGTCTTGATAAGTATGCAAAAGCAACCTTTAAAGCAAGAAAACTGCAGCATCAGGAAAAGATCAGTTTGGGACAAGAATGTGATATAAAAGAACTGGAGCAAGAGGGAGTGTATAAATATTTGGGAATTGATGAAGCATCAACAATAAAACATGAACAAATGCAAATAAAACTTAGTAAGGAATATTTTAGAAGACTTAAATTAATTCTGAAAACAGCATTGACATCTTGGAACAAAATCCAAACTATAAACTGATTTGCTCTGCCTATCCTAACTTACAGTTGTGGAGTGACTGACTGGCCCCAAAATGTGTTGGATAGATTAGATAGCAAAGCAAGAAGGATGCTTCATGCTTACCAAATGATTTAGAAAAATCAGTGTATACCAAGATTATGTATTCCCCGTTCTGAAGGAGGGATGAGCTTCCTTGAAATTGATTACATGTATAGATCTGCAATCATGGGGCTCCACACATATTTGTTGACCTCACAACACCCAAATGTAGTGAAAGTTTTGAAACATGAGGAGACTAAATCAAAGATAACTTCTCTGCTTAATTTAGCAGAAGCATATCAGCGTCAAGCAGAAATGGAAATCAAACCAGAAATAGATAAAAATCAGGCAGCAAATGAATGTGCCAAAAAACAAAAGAAAGAATATAAGGTGAAGGACCAGATGAGAAGGCAAGAAATGTGGAAAAAGCATAAATATAGTTGCACATATAGAAAACTTCTGGAAGAAGTTTTAGAATTAGACACATTATAGAATACAATGACCTGTTTGGCATGTACCTCTCAAGACATCTGCAACAACTGGAAAGGCCGCAGAAATACCTCACTAAAAGAATCACAGGCCTAAAGCAGATGCTCTATGCTGACCATCTAAATAAACTCCAGCTATACTCGGTCACATATCGTCTATTCAGAGGTAATCTCTGCTTAGCATACAAGGCCATGTCAAACCCAGAGATGTTGGACATGCTACACTTAAAGAAATCCCAATCCATCAGAGCCACACACTCCAAGGATCTAAACCTTGTCATCACAATGAACAAAACATGCTGGAGGGATAGGTTCCTGACCCAGAGGCTCACTAGACTCTGGAATAGACTGCCCATACATGTCAAGCAGAGTGCCTCTTTGGCCCTCTTCAAAAGGAACCTTGACGATTGGATGGGAGATAGGAAATTCACCCCGGGGATTACGTCAGTCACCCTGCTAGACAGGGGTGCAGGGAAGTAAATATTGTGGGAAGAAATAGCCAGGGAATTGTTATGGCTAGGCTTGTATAGACCCTAGGGCTGATAGCTTAGTACCAACCTATGAACCTATGAACCTCATGTTGATCAGGAACAAATGCAGGAATGGGTAAGGAGAACTGAATTCAAACCAAGAGATGAAAGGTTAATATTGGCAGCCCACAATAGTGGACTATGTAAATGCTGGTTTACAAAGTCCATTTAACATGTAGGAGAAACAGACAAATGTAGGTTTTGTGAAACTGACGTGGAAACAGTCACACACCTTGTTGGTGGTTGTGACATACTAGTGGCAGAAGGACTGTATACTGAAAGGCATAATAAAGTGGCAAAACTGTTGCACTAGGGATTGTGCAAACATTATGGTATTGACATGGCTGAAAAACACTGGAAACACGAGCCACAAAGCATCATCATAGAAAATGATGACGTTTATATCACATGGGATTACCCATTACCAACAATTCAAAAGGTAGATGCTAAAAAAATGGATATAGTGGTCCAGAAAAAGAAGACAAAAGTGGCATTGATCATTGAAATCACTACACCCAGGTACTACAATGATATGCCTACAGAGAGACACAAAGTCATAAAATATCAGGATCTGCAGGCAGAACAAGAGCAATGTTGAAGGAAGATACCCAGACAGTTCCAATAGTAGAAGTAGCAATTATAAAAATGAATCTATAATTGTATTTATGTATGTTACCAATCCATGTAACCCCATACGAATTGCAGAAGGAGTCATTACTGGGCATATTACGGGTACTGTGAAGAGCACTTTTGGCTGACATCAAAGACTGAAACGATATTAATTACATGAACTTTAATTGTACTTTGACTTAGGAATGGGGTACACTCTCGTCATAGTATTAGAAACTCAAAAGATTTAAATAAGTTAGTTCAGTGTGTGCCCAAATGTAGAGAAATGTGAAGAATGCCCTTTTGCTACTCAAAAGGGTTACAAAAGGTGAAGTTCTAATGCTGTTTCGAGGACTTGATGAAGGAAAATGCCTTTGATATGTTATGAATAGATGATCTGTTTGTAGTTATAGACATATCTAACTTTTCTTCACAGCAGATTGTGATTATAGACAAGATATACAAGGGCATCAAGATAGTGGTTTAAGACTGAGCAGCTAGTCACAGGATCAGTACATCTACAAAGAGGCAGTAGCCAAGGGTATGTCCTTTAGTTACTTTTTTTTTCATTGCATTAGGACACCTGCCAGAGGTTATCAGGGAGAATACATAAACAGAAGAACTAGAAATGAAAGGTAGGTCTCTTGGAATCATACCACTCACCAGTATCAGTTTAAGCAATTTCCATTCCTGTTAAAGGGATACACTGAAATCTATTTCAATGTTTTTGCAGGGGGTAAGCTCACCTTTATCACACTTGGGATATAGTACCCTTTTGTGCCTCCTAATGTGTATATACCATCTCCACAGTCACACAGCATTGAGAAAAGGGGCACATTCAGGTTCTCTGAAAGTGATTTTCAATATAACTGCTTCAAATAAATGAGACTTTGAAAGTGCAGTCAGCCAGCTGTTAGATTTCTATTCTCAAAATGTTAGCCTTTTTTTAAAATGACTTGTTAATCTTTTTGAGCCATCATAGAAACTCTGTTCACTATGGGACCTCTGGAACACATTTAGCTATGTCACATGGCACAAAATAATTGCATACAAATATAAAACAGTAGTGCTGCCATTTCACTGTGACATTAAGCACACATATGTGTAGTCAGTTCACCTTTGATTTTGAGTCTCAACATGTGTAATATTTGGGAGTACAAATGGCTGATATTGCCAAGAGTCAGTCTAAAAGTGGACTCAGACATTCGTTAATGAGTAGAAGCAGCTAGTTTTAACCACTGATCAATATCTCTTAGCAGTAAAGATGATGTTGCTCCCTAAATGGCTGTATGAGTTCCACAGGAAGTGCACCCTGCGTGTACTTTCTGTGTTCTTGGAAGTCTCCAGTACTAAAATTTCTTTACTGGCCTTATAAACATTGAACCTAAGAGATGTTTCATTGAGGCCAGATGTGGACTGGTGGATATGACTACATAGACTTTGTTAAGTATGCATGGGCAAGGTGCTATCAGTTTGGCTCATATGGCAAGATAACTGAACCCCTTCTGATGGCTGGTACGAAGACTAATGAAGAAAAAGCCAAGGGGTAAGATTAGTGCACATATTAGGCTTGAAATACACTTTAGTGGTGCAAGAGCTGGCCAATGAGCTGAGAGCACACCAGGTATGGCAGAGCTCTTATTCATCGTTTTTATCATGAGGATCTTTGGATACACAGTACCTAACACTGATTGTATGAAGCACTGATTTTGCCCATCCTCTAAGTGGATGGAGAATTGCCTGGCAGATTTTGTGATGGGTAAGGCCTTATTTACTAAACAACGTTTAAGATTAGCACATGGAGTGTTTTTTTCTAGTGTGTTTCATGACTTCAAACTTTTATGAACTCTGCTTAAATAAGATAGAAATTTGAAAGGCGAAGAAAGGCAATGAGTATTAGCAGCATTTGCTGACAAGGTGAATTTTGGCCATTTTTAACATCTAACAGATTTTCTAGGTTTTCATCAGCCACTCCTTTTGTTAGCATTGTTTTCACAATTTTTTTTGAGCGAGTAGTTGACTATCAGTTTTGGAAAGTAACAGAGGGATATATCCAAAGGATCTGGGGGCAAAGAGATGTGTGTTATTCAGAACTGGAAATTTAGAGGATATTCTGGACTATGAAACATGGTAGTTTAAATTCTTCTTCACAAGAGAACATGAATTTACAACTTGTTGTTCAAAGGCTGCATTCCCCACTACAGTTCAGTTTTGAAAGGAAAGGGCTGTGAAGAGATTAATATTTAGATGTGACTAGCAAAATGCCACACAGTGGCTAAAGGATGTCGGATGGATGGTTAAAGATCTTGCCTGAAATAGAATTGTAAAAGAGGAAATACCCTACGTTTAACCTTTTTGTGTTGATTTGTAGCTGCTTGATTGGGGATTGGAGCAGTTCAATATAGTAGGGGAAACAGTGCTATGATTACTGACAGTTATTTTATCTCTGTTGGATTATCATATTTTTCTAGAGAAACACTTGGGACACATTCAGCTTTGCTTTGTGAAGTATTTGAAGTGGGACCACTTTCTTCTAATTGATGTAATAGTTCAGGACCACTGGCATGACTGCAGTAGGTGTAGGCGTGAACTCTTAAAACCAAAGGCTTGCAAGGCAATAGGCTACACATGTTTTTACAGCGTATTAAGTTAGTACTAATCTTATGGCCTAGTATCCTTTTAGAAGATAGATCACAGACCCATCATTTACATATAACCATATAATCTATATATTGCCTTTTAATGATGGGGAGCAGAAGACAGAGTATAAAAAAGAGTGGGAGTTTCTTTGTCCAACAAGGGAAATGGTAGCTGGTAATGGTGTTGTATTTGTTACTATTGTTAATAAGGATTATGAGATCCATTTAATTTGTATATGTAGTAGCCCTTAAATATTTTAATTTCAGATGCAGACTCTTAAATAGCAGAGGCATACATCAAGCCATATAATATAAGGCATATGTCACCTCTCAGTAGACACTATGCTGGACTGAGAACAGGGCAATTCTTTTAGCTGGTTTGAGTAACTCAGGCTTCCATGGTTCTCATCATTTACAGTAATAAATGGAGGTTTAATCTGCAAATGAGTGCAAAAAGAAACCCAAGTAGATTAATTAAAAGTCATGGGAAAACTGAGTATTATCTGAGGACTAGAGTAAGATAGTTTCTTCTCTACTTCACTACACTAGTAATAAAAGATGTTGAGAATTTCAGATGAATTAGATTGTCTTTGTTTGATGGAACCCAGCTGCCCTTGTGAGCCATTTTAAGTCAGTTTCCTTTTTTTTTTGCTTGAAATAACCTATTCCATTTGTGTCACTCGTCTAGTCAGGATATAAAAGACAAATCTTTGTGGGCTCTGTTCAAGCAGCTTTATTATGTACAAACACATCAGGATTGAACCTTAATAACTTTAACTCAGATAAACTTATATACAAACTAGCTATTACATTCATACATGCTCACTCTCTGGCTGTACTCTCAAAATGGCCCTGAAGCTAGCACATGCTTGCTATTTATATGCATGCTCAGTCCTTGAAATGCTTCTGAAAGATACAGCACACACAATCTGTTCTACATCCTCCTTCTTTGAGAAATAGATCATGCAATATTGACAGCATCAGTTGACATGCAATCAATACAAATAATTATTTTTCATGCAATTACACAGAACTAGATACACATATACAATTATGTCCAGGTTGCTGTGTATTTCACACTAGGTCTAGAAATATTTTCAAATTGTGTGACATAAAATTTAGAATTAGATTTAACAACTGGGAATGTCTCTACTGAATGTTCAACCTTAGGGAAATCAGGAACATCATCAGGAATGGAAGTAGAAGTTAAGACACGTTCTACAACAGGAACATTGGAATGCTCTGAGATCTAGAGTCTGTATTACAAGAACAATGGTGCGATATCAAGTCTGGTACGGTAAGAAGATGTCTGTGATTTCTCCTGTACTCCACACCCTCAGATTCTATAAAGTAGAATCTCAGCTCGGTACATATACCTGTTACTTGACCAATCTGCTCCAAATCTTTCTCCATTTGTATCCTCACTGTCTCTCCTTCTTTAAATGATTGAAGACATCTGCTTAATTTATCATAATTGGACGTATGGAAAGAATGCTTCCTGAATAATTGGACTCTAATGGTCCTGTTGTTCTTAACTTTAGGTCTGAACAAGTTGGAACTAATAGGCAGTGTTGTTCTGGCTTACCTGGATAGAAGTCTCTGAGCAGGCGAGCCAAGTATATCATCATGGGGTATGTTTCTGAGATTAAGTTGATTTAAAAAGACATCTATATTGTCACACTTTGACCTTTCAAGTAATTGCTTTGCACTCTGCACTGCAGGTTCAGCTAGTCCATCTGACTGTGGATATTCTGGACTACTAGTAACATGTCCAAAGTCTCATTATCTTGCAAATTTCTGAAACAACTGACTAGTAAATTGAGTACCATTGTCAGAAACAACCATGTGGACTGCCATGGACTGAGAAATGGCATTTCAACTTAGTGATAACAACAGTGGACATTAGATTAGGTAGTAAATCAATTTCAAATGAGTTTGAATAAGAGTATACCAATACTAAGAAATACTGATTGTTCCACTCAAATATATCGGTGGCTACCGGTGACCAGGGTAGTTCAAGAACTTGACTTAGCTGAAGTGGTTCTCTTTGCAAATGCCGTTTAGTACTATTGCATACTGAACAAGAAAAAAGTACTCTATCAATATCATTTACTAGAGAAGGCTAAAATAGTAGTTCTCTTGCCCTTCTTTTGGTAGATTCAGAACCTGTGTGACCACAATACAAAATCTAAATATATTCATGTTGTAAGGAAGCAGGAACAACAATTTTAGGACCTTTGAAAACAATGCCATCTTCCATCAACATCTCATCTCTGTAAGGAAAATATGTTTGCACTTCAGCTGGTATATTATATTGCTTTGACAGCCATCCAACATTAATGTAGTGGTTGAGCTTTTGCAAAGTTGGATCAGTTTTTGTATGATCTCTCAACTCATTAAGTCTTGAGGTAGGAAAAATTGCATACTTCTTTTACATCAAAGTCAAAATTCTCTGCATGAAGGGGTTCCATTGTATTTCTGGGCGATCTGGATAAGGTATCAGCTAGATAAAGAAGTTTACCTTTTGCATAGACCATTTTGAAGCTGTAATTTTGCAGTTTGAGAATGATTCTTTGCAATCTTGCTGGAGTTGAATGCATAGGCTTCTTTAGAATAGTATCTAGAGGTTGGTGATCAGTTTCAATCTGAATAGCTTTACCATTGATATAATCATGAAACTTTGAACAGGCAAATACTATTGCCAAAAGTTCTTTCTCAGTTTGAGCATATTGCATTTCAGTTTGAGTAAGGGCTCTAGATGCATAGGCTACTGGTCTGCCTTCTTGAAGAATAACTGAGCCAAGACCAAATTTTGAAGTATCACAGGAAAGAGTGACCGGTTTATTGACATCATAGTAACTTAATGTAGGTGGGGTGGCAATTTTCTAGTTAAGGTCTTCAAAAGCTTTCTGGCTCTATTCCAACCAAGACCATGCAACATTTTTGTGCATCAGTTCTTTCAAAGATGCTGTCAGCTCACTGACGTCTGGTATAAACTTGCCTAAATAGTTGACTATGCCAAGAAAACATTGTAGAGCTTGAACATTATCTGGTGCTGACATCTCAAGAATAGCTGTTTGCTTGGATGGGTCTGGTCTCAAGCCAGTGCTGGTAAATAAATGACCTACTTATATAACTGTTTAACAATGAATTGTGACTTCAGCTCTTTAAGGACAATGACCATAATAGGAGGACGGAGCTGCCCTTATCTGTCAACAGATTCCTTGTTGATGTTGCCTTATATGCCTTTAAGGTCTTTGTCAAAATTATAACAGCAATGTCTACAGTATCTACAGTTTATGCATATATAAATGTGTGTGTGTATATATGTGTGTGTGTGCATGTATATATATATATATATATATATATATATATATATATATATATATATATATATATATATATCTATATATATATGTATATATGGGTCTACCTGATAACACCGACATGCCAAAACACTGATAACGAAATAACCAACACGACAAAACCGAAAAAAAAGAAAGTTCAAAAACACAAAACTTCACATGCCCGACAAACCACAATCCCGACAATCAACAAAACAAATACCTTTCCCGAAAAACACACACACAACATAAGCACACCAAAAACTTTACAAACCTACACTAAACCTTACATACACAACTATCTTTGCACTAACCTTAACCCAAATCCTAACCTTAAGGCCCGTCACTATCGTACACTTACCTTACCCGCACCCTAACCCTAACTCACTTAACCCACCCCTAAACCTAAAGTCCGTCACTATCGCACACTTACCTGACCCAAACCCTACCATAGCGTCCGTCACTATCGCACACTTACCTTACCCACACCCTGACCCTAACATCTGTCCCTTAAAATGTCGGTGTTCTCAGCGTCGGGATTCTCAACTGTCGGTCTTCTCCATTGTTGATCTTCCGGTGTCAGTGTTCTCGTGGTCGGTGTTTAGAAATTGTGACATTTTCAGGTAGACCCATATATATATATATATATATATATATATATATATATATATATATATATATATATACACTGGATCAAACAGACAATCCCTGACACCCAGTAGATCAACGTCATAATGATGAATTCACCAATATCAACACGTTCTGCGAATGTCCTAGGGACTACCCAGAGAGGACTAAACCCACAGCATGTTATTTTTCAGGGGACAAGCACTCCCCCACATCTCCTGATAATTATGTATGCTAACTCAGAGTTTGCACAATACCTGGGGAATGGAAATATTCTCCTACTAGGGGATTTTCAGTCTCACACATCTGTTTACCACCTATCTGTGTTGACCAACTGGTGTCATTCTTGTCACTCTACTGGGTGTTGGGACATTGTCCATTCAATCCAGTGCTGTACACTCGTATATCGATAAATAGACAGATAGATACAGATAGATAGATAGATAGATAGATAGATAGATAGATAGATAGATAGATAGATAGATAGATATTTTGGCTTGGAATAAAAAAATTAGAAATATTTTCAATATTTTCACTGCTTGACGTGTCATTTACGTGTCATTTACCATTAAGCCATTTCCTCTTCATATACTGATTTTCTAAATGTTTCCCACTCTAGCCATATCTTTCAAATACTCTCGACCACTCTCTTATAATCAGGTTCCATGTCAGCACCTATGCTAGTATTCTTACCCACACTATCCTTGACTCTTCTATATCACTATACTATGCCTCTCTCCCTCTTCCAGTTTTAACTATCTACCTATCAATTAATGTTTCAAATTCCTTAGCTCATTTTTATTTATTCCTAACATCTATTTTCAGACCCCCAACAGAAGTCTACAAAGCCAAAGGAGGTGGAGTTTCAATATTTATCAAAGACATACACACCTCCAGGCTGGATAAACTGTGTGACACACAGGAGACACTCCAAGTGCAGTTAACTGTTGACAAAACACCTATTCAAATCATAGCTAGCTACAGACCACCAGCCATGACTCAGGATGCCCACTCCACCTATCTGGATTTACTTGAATCCATCAAAATTCAACCCTCTACCCTGATCCTGGCTGACTTTAACTACCCAACCATAGAGTGGAAGAGCTATTGTAGCCCAAACATGAATACCCAGAGATTCCTTGACTTTGTCAATGGTAAGATCTGACCATAAAGCAATCACTTTTGAAGTCACCATCTCCCAAGACTCCCTTGTCAGTGTCAAATGAAAAGACTTTTCCAAAGCCGACTACAGTTTCTTCAGAGCAGGTATAAGCAGCTTCACAACCATCATTCCTTCAGTTGAAATTAGAACTAATGTCCAAGCCTACACCAAAAAACTATATGAGCACCTACATAGCTGTATGGACTCAGCAATACCTGGCAGGACCAAATCGTCTTCCTTAAGGAAGAGTAAACCTGTCTGGTGGACATCAGCAATAAACAAACTTTATAATAAAAGGCAAAAATTGCCGTCCAGGACCAAAAAGGAGCAGGTGCCAAGTAGGAAGCAATCTCCCCTTTGTCTGAACATGCAAATAAGGTCACTGGTGAAATTGTCTAAGGCTAACTTCGAGTCCAAATTGGCCACATCCACCAAGGACAATCACAAGACCTTCTTCACATATATCCACGGCAACACCCAAATCTGCTCTGAACTGGTGGTCAGTAACACCATATACACAAATGCCATAAATATAGCCAACCTGCTTGCAGACAGGTTCAGTGAAAATTTCACCCCACCCATCCCCCCATCAGTAAATCAGGACATCCCCAGCACCTGCCCCCCTCCCCTCATCACCAGGGAGCAGGTCCATAATGCCTTGTCAAAGGCAAAAAATACAGTCTCCATTGGATAACATCCCTGGCTGTATCCTACACAAACTCAGGCATGAGCTCTCACCTCCATTAGGCACCCTATTCAACCACAGCCTGAGCACTGGCTTTATCCCAGCTGAATGGAGGACAGCCACTGTCATACTCTACACAAAGGTGGAGTGTCCACTGACCCAGGCAATTATAGGCCCATCAACCTAACTAACCTGATCTGCAAGGCCATGGAACATATTATCATGGACCTTATAAACAAGGACATTGGCAACCTCCAAATGCTTGACCCCACACAGTTTGGTTTCGTCAAAGGGAGATCATGCCAGTTAAACTTGGTTGACCTCTTCAAAACAGTCACCAAAGCTATGGATAAGGGGAAGACAGTGCACACTGCCTACCTTGACCTAGCCAAAGCCTTTGCCACTATTCCTTACTCGGGCATAATAAATAAACTCTCCAAGCTAGGCATCAACACATATATTACCAGATGGGTGGCTAACTGGCTCACTGATAGAACCCACTCAGTCAAAGTAGGGAAAGCCACCTCTAGTAGTAAACCTGTAACAAGTGGTGTACCCCAAGGATCAGTCTTGGGGCCTCTACTGTTTGGGATATACTTTTCTGATGTACAAGCCAAAACCATTGGTCTGTGGCTGACCAAGTTCACAGATGACTGCAAGCTGGGCGCCGTCTTAAATTCCCCTAGTGATGTGAACATCCTCCAAGAGGGCCTTATTCAAACTAATGACTGGTGCCAGAAGCATGGCCTCAAACTGAATTTCAACAAATGCATCATTATCTCCTTTGGGGAAAATGGTATCCCCACTAGTTATCACATAAATAACCATGTACTAAGCACTCAATCATTTATGAAGGACTTGGGCACCCAGGTTGATAACCTGACTTTTGACCACCACATTGCTTCTGTTGTATACAGAAGGCTTTTTACATAGCCCACCTCATAAATAAGGGTATTTCATCCAAGAACAAGGATCTCATAACATCCCTGTACTTCTCCCTTATCAGACCCATTAACGACTATAATGCCCCCTTCGGCATGTACCTTGCCAAGTACATGCAGCAGTTGGACAGACCACAGAAGTAACGGACCAGGAAAATCCAGGGTCTCAAACACCTATCTTATACAGGTAGGCTAAAAGCCCTGTCCCTCTACTCAGTCTCATACAGACTGCTCAGAGTTTACCTCTGTCTGGCATACAAGGCCATCTCAGACCCAACCTTAATGGAGCTGCTGCATATCCATAAGTCAAACTCCAATATCACGTATAATGTCTCCACAGAAAAAATAATGTTTTATGTTTGTATAGCATCACCGCAGAACAATTACTTGTTTGTATCTATATGTCTTAAGGACTATCTATGTAACGTATCTTTGTAAGAAAATGTTTTCTTATAACTATCTTAAATGTATATGTCGGGGGTTTTCTGCCCAGACCTTCAATGGAAATGGGCTTTGCCCAGTCAAACTGTCCAAGTCATCAAAGACAAAATAAATAAATAAATAATATGTTTGTTTTCTCTTCTGTTTCAGTCTCAAAGTTATCTTACCTTTTGCTGGCTGTCTTTCTGCTCTGGATGCTATATTATAATCTTGAAAAATGGTACCTCTTTATTAAGCAGATAATTTGTGGATTTAAATTGTCTGCACACTCCTGCAGATTTATTCTGTCTTAATGTTATTCTCAGATAGGTTTTTCAAAATTAATTTCAAAATGGCTAGAATGAGTTGCAAATCTTAGGCCCTACTTACTTCTATCTGACAGGATTTGAACATGTCCTGGTTTATGCTTTCATTTGTAGATGCAGAAAAAATTATTGCAAAAAGGAAATGGCGACTCCATCAAGAAATTACTTGCCATATAGAAATGTGTGGTACTGCAGTCTGTTGTCAAATTTAGAATAGTCTGTTTTGATAGAAACTATATAGGGACACATATGCAATAGTCAGATGCAATGTAATGTGGGAAGTGTTACTTGGAAGGTGTAGGTGAAGGTATGACCTTGGCATAGGGCATGAACAAACAAATATGCAAAATCTGAGCTAGGCTGTAGGCTTTTAATCAAAAGTATTTTCACCTCTCTGCACAAATCATTGTCAAGAGAGATGAAAAAGCTTACTATTATCAGTTAAATGAAAGTCTACTGCAAAGTTCTGCAATGTTGTTTGTTGCTTTGTTACATTAGCAGTTTTTTAGCTTCAGCTGATTTGCCATTTTCTTTCCAAGGCAAGGTATAAAATAAATTAAGTCATAGGATAAACAATAGGCAGTGTATAAATGTGTTTGTTATGGAATGAAAGTCCTTTATATAATTCTGAGCAACTAATCTCATGTCTAACTTCTGTAGTGATACGTTCAGAGTGAGTCATGAACAATGGGGGTGGTACTGAGTGGGATGTTGAAGCAGTCATCTGGAGAGGTTTGTTCAAGGGCAGAACTGACTACTACACTATGTTCAAACTCACTTTCAATACATCATCCAAATGTCTTGTGTCTAATGGCTCACATTCTGATACTAACTTCCTGTAACCCATTTATGTCTTGAATACGTTAAATACAGCTTGGCTACAATCACTATGTGTTGTTGGCCTGTACTCTGAAATCTTGAATGCTCAAGTGAATTATTGTTTGTCTCAAACCCTGCATCATGTTTTCCTTTCTTTTGTTAAACTACTTAGATAGTTTCACTGCCAGTGATGAGATATGATGTGCAGGATTTTGTTTCCAATAAGGAAATAGGTTCATAACGTATTACTTTCTGAAGGTTCATAGGTGTTTACTAGGCTAATGATCACAAAGGCCTTTTTAAGCCTAGCCATGCATCCCAAATCTCTGATCTGTTCTGGTACCCTTGATAAGTGTAAGCAGGGGATTTCCAGATGAAACATTTACAAGCAGGGGCCTGGGAGATGAACTGTTTACAGGCTGTCTGCGTTCATTAAAGGCATAGGTGCCAAACCAGGGCTAGATTTCCTGTTCCCCATCCAGTTGTCCAAGTTACTGTTGAATTGGGTTAGGGAGGAACTCTGCTTCACATGGATATGGAGCCTATTTCAGGGAAGGGGTAGTCTCTGGGAATCATACCTGTCTGTCCAGCAGGTCCTATTTATATCACATGCAAGGTTTAAATCTTTAGAATAGGTAATTCTGGTGCTGTTTGTTTTGCACATATGCAGGATATCCATCAGAGTGGGGTCTGACAATGCCTGGAGATAGAATACAAGGATAGGGCCTTGAGGCAGTCTGCACAGGACATGTTACTTACACCCTGTATTCTTATAGTGAATAACCTCTGTGGATGTTCCATTGTTGGATATGCCTGATTAGGTGCATATTAAAGGGGGCATAGTTCTCAATGATAGGTCTGAGGAATGCCTAATAAAGTGGAATAATGACTTCCTTGAACCTAAATGCTATACCTTTGTTTATAAGTTGCACAACATAGAATGACTTCCTCACTACTGTAGATATGTGATGGTCAAAGGTTAGATTACTCTCTATGTGTGTCCCAAGTCCCTAAATATTGGGTTACCTCTTAGGGGTGTATTGTCAATATGATAGTTAACAAGGATAGATGACTTCCCTAAGGTTGCTATTATGCATTTCTTGGCATTTAGTTTTAGTCCATGGGTCTGACACCAGTTATTTGTCTGTGTCAGCCCTTCCTGAAAAACATTTGTGTGGTGGGGGATTTAAGGCCAGCTCTTAATTTGCAACCATCTACAGATTTAGTCAGCCAGAGGCCATTGACATTGGCTTTGACTTCAGAGAAGTAATTGCCAAAGAGGATCAATTCCAGGACCGATCCTTGAGGTACACTAATTGTGACTGGCATCTTTGTAGAGGCAAAATACCCAATTCTAATTTCCTGGGTCATGTTGGTGAACCACTTGGCTATCCACTGGGTGACATAAGAGTTTGTACCAAACCTCTTGAGTTTATTAACAATGCCCAAGTAGGGTATTGTGTCAAATGCCTTGGCCAGGTCATGCTAAGCAATGTAAAGCATCTTGGCCTCATCCATACTTTGGTGACCTTCTCAAAGAAGTCCACAGGTTGAAGAAGCATGATCCGCCCTTGATGAAGCCAAACTGGATGGAGGTCCAGCGTGTGGAGGTTTTCTATGTCATTCTTGATCATTTCCATGATAATTCTTTCCATGTCTTTGCATATGAGACTAGTGAGACCTATGTGTCTGTAGTTTTCAGGGTCTGTAGATGACCCACCTTTGTGGACCCTTGCCTTTTGATTACAATGGATTTTTGCATACCTAACTCCAGATCATTAAAAGACATTAAATACCCCAGGGTAGCCTGATTTAATTGCCCCAAATAATCAAATTTATTTCACTGCAGCAGTCTGGAGTATCACACTGTACTCACTTCCCATAAAGGATTAGTAGTATGACTTCTTTATAGGATGGGAAATGCAACACATTTAGAATATATCTGTGCTGGGTAAGGATTATATCAGAAATACAATCACATATATTTCTGAAGAATATTGGCCTTTTCTGTCAATGGAAGTATGTCACTATCAAAACACCATGTACTTATCAGAGCAATATTAATAACCAGTTTAAACTTTAGTAGCCGTTAAATCCTTAAGGGTAAAATGGCAATCTTAGAGGTTATCCCATCTATATTCAGAGGGACAGCTAAAGAGATGCACTATATAACAGATTTAAGAACAAATATGGGAATACATACAGCAGATTTTTATTTGCCATACATTGGTACACATTTATTTTCTATGGGGCTCATGTAGTTTTCTGAGACTAGCAGATATGTGTAGAGTATAGCAGTCATCATTTTTTATTTATATTTATTTTACATTTGTTTACCAAAAGAGTCCGACTGGGCATAAAACCCTTTTTCAGCATAGGCCCAGGGAGAAAAGTTCCATTGTTAGTAAACTGCTTTGCTAGTAGAAAGAAAATTGTATAATATAAAGAAAGAAATAGCAACAGACATTCATAACAGTAAAAAGGCAAAAACAGAATAAATTGGTCAAGTGGGAGACAAGACCAATAATCTTGTATAACAATGCTTCTAGACAGTTTTTACAGTAGTAGCAGAAGGTAGTGACATTGTATACAATAAGAATGCAATTACGATACTTAGTCTTATATACAGATAGCATAGCAAACTGAAGACTTAAAATCTGGCAGATATTAACAGCGAGAAAGAAAAAAAGAACATAAGGTAGTCATATGGCTTAAATTCAATGCTCATTACATATGCTGTTAAAATGTTAAAATTAGCTAGTTCCATGGTTTGGGCTCCCAACATCTATCATCATCATCATCATCATCATCATCACACATCCTTTTTCCATTTTTCTACATGGAGTTAAGGTGTCATGTCAACTGTTGCTATCTCTGTCTATTTGCCACTCTCCTTCCTCCTCTGAAGCTCATGCCTGGCTGTCGCAGGTCTTCTCTCACACAATCCATTCACCACTTTGCTGGATGCCCTTGTTTCCTCTTGCTATCTTTATGTCTGTCCCAAATGACACTTCCCTAGACTGTCTTCTGCCTTTCTGCACTTGCCTGAATCACTGTAATCTATTTTCTTTGACCTTTTCTTCAATTGCAGTTACTTTGGCTTCTGCTCTTATGTCCTCATTTTTATGTACTCATTCTTGTCTCATGCACTTCATCTCCATCACCTTTAACTTCCTCAACTGCTCTGCCTTTACTGCCCAGGTTTCTGTACCATCCAGTAGTACTGATAGCACCACTGTTTTGCACATCTTGCTTTTCAGCTTCTTTGACATTCTTCTGCCACATGCTACATGACCCTCTGTGCCAGTTGGCTGCAGCTCTTCAGATTTTAGCTATGTCCTCCTCAGTCAGACTTCCCTTATCCTCAACCAACCCTCCCAGATACTTGAAGATGTCAATCTGTTCCTCTATTTTCCCTTCTATCTCAGTTCTCAGCTTCTTCTGAACTCCACTATATACTATCATTACAACTGCCTTATTAGTGTTCAGTTTCATCCCATATGCCTTAAATTTTGCATTACATTCACCTACCTTTGCTGAAATTCTTGCTCAGAGCCTTCCTGTATAGCCACATTGTCTGTATACAGCAACTTTGTTGATCTGACACCTCTGACCTGCTTCCTAATGTAGTCCATTACCATTATGAACAGCAGTGTATTCAGAGCATACAGACTCCCACTGGGAACCCCTCTATGAGACCGGACATTGTTCATACATGAGTCCTTGTATATAGCCTGCACTAATTCTATTAATGTTTCTGGGACTTCAGACCACTGTAGGACTACCCAAATCAGCTTTCTTGGAACTTTGTCATATTCTCTCTCCAAGTCTAGGAATGCCCAGTTAGACTCTTTCCTTATCTCTAACTTCTTCCCAACTATCTGTCTCACTGCAAACATTGGTCAGTTGTGCTGCATCCTGATCTAGATCTAAACTGCTTAGCTCCCATCTTACTTTCTACTAGTCTGCATATTCATTTATCAGTCAGCATCTCCAGAACTTTCATGCAATGTGACAGGAGTTTGATACTCTGTACTGCCGACAGTTGTGAATGTCCCTTTTGTTATTGAACACTGGCAGTAGTATGCTTCATCTCCAGTTATCTGGGATACACCTTTAAATCCACACTGCTCTGCATACTCTCAGGAGCCATTTCTCCCTATCTCACTCAGTGTCTTGATGTGAACTCATCTGAGCCTGCTGCTTTACCTGATTTCAATTTCATTAGTGCTAGTCTTACTTCTTCTAGGGTGGGCTCCTCCTCTTCTCTCATTGTTGGCTGTGTCTGTAGCAGTACAGCTTCTGTGGGGTTTTCTTCATTCAGAAGCTGCTGGAAGTACTCCTTCCATTTGCTTTTGATGCCCTCTGGACCATTGAGCAGGTTGTTGTCGGTATCTCTTATGAAGAATGTCTGACTGTCTTCTTTATCTTTCTTTCTCTGACTTGCAACCCGATATAGTTTCTTTGTGTCATCTACTGACTTACTTTCCAGAAGATGGTAGTGTCTCTGATGCTTGTTCTTTGCTATTACAACTTCTCTCATAACCTCTTTGTTATCCAACTAATATTCCTTCCTAGCCTGGTTCATCTTTTCTGTCTCTCACTTCTTCCTGCATTCCTTTCTTTTGATGACTTCCTGAACTTCAGCATTCCACCACCAGTTTTCCTTATGTATTATATTTAGATACCTGGTGCAGCTGAATTTCCATTGTTTAGTCCTCACAAATGCTGTTTTGAGGTGCTGCAATTCTTCTTCAACTCCACCTATTTCTTCTTCTGTACAGCCTTTGTTAAAAGTGCTGCACATTTGCATGAATACAAGCTAGTGTATATTTCTAAGCAAAAGAGACAAGTCTGTGTCACTAGAAACATGCCATCATTGAAATTGTCTGCACTAACCATTGTAATACAGCTTGTTCAGTTTCTGTCTTGAACTGCTTTTATATTTTGTAAGGGTTAAAAGCCGTTTTAGGCACATTTTCAACATAGATATTAATAAATCTCTGTTTCTTTAAAGGCTCTGCATGAATAGTGTAAACAGATAAAAGCAAGCTGAATTCAATGAGTTACTTGAATGACTGACAGCCTAGGCAAGGGTGCTTGGGCATGCGTATGCCATGGGACAAAGTGTGCTGGGTGGATGCCTCAATAAGCCATGGGAGAAAGTGGTCAGAGGGGTCAAGTGGCTGGGCATGAGTGAGCACTGTGGAGGGGAACTATTCTATGAGTCTAGGATGAGCATGTCCTTAGGCTACACATCATAGCCCACCCTATCTAGTAATGCATGTGTGACATTAGCACACTGTGCTTGGGAAGAAGGGACAAGCATGAAAAAGTTTCGGCTATCCATTGCAAAATGACACTGCAGATGACTAGAATCTGTTCTTCTCGACCTACAAGTCCTCAGTCCTCTTTTTGATTTACTGCATCCCCATCTAGGTGAAACTGCTGGTCAATAAGGTCCGGCACTGCCTCCTTTTCTGTGGATTCTCAATTCCAACTGTGGTCAGTGACCAGTATAAAAGTTTTTAATAAAGAATGTCAAAAGGAGTGTTAATTTATGGTCTGTCATATATAGATACAAAATATAGGATTTTACAGGCATTTACTGTCATTCTCTTTAATTTCATATTATACTTGGTTTCCATTAGGATAGATCTATGCTTCATTTTCAGAGTCAGGAATATAGTGTATACCTAGAGTACATAATTATTTAGTTGTTATTATATCAAACATAAAAATGCATATGTTTACAGAAGATGGAAATTTCTGTCACTAGAAAGATACTGCCACCAAACATCAGCTACTAATAATGGCAATGTGGCTGGACAAATATCAACAATATATTTAATTTAAGTTCTGAGATAATGTGAGGTAGTTGTTAGAGATTATGACTATAAGGCTGAAATTAATTCTGTTGTGAATATGCTGAAAGATAAAGCATAGAATAAAAAGTTTGCTTGAATATATGTATAGAGTTTAGCAATGTAAAATGAGCATTCATGCTATATGTATAACAAACAGACTTCTCTTCACAGCATCAAAAAGAAAAAAAACTAACAAAGCAATATTGGAAAGCAAGTATTACATGATTTTCTCATTTTTGTAGAACAAATATCTATTAACAGACATCCTTTTTTATAAACTCAGCAATACGTGATGTTTTTTTCAATAAGAACAGCTTGTACAGATGTTTCCTTTCAGATTTCTGTTAATGGCATCCTCACATCAGCAAAAGTGCTTAAAAGTAAATCACAAAAGGACAATAGAAAAGTCTAAAAACAGACATTATGTGACTTCCCACAGAAGGCCAAAAAGGAAATAACAAAATATATGTGCGTGACTAGCACTCTATATAACAATTGTAGTAGTTCAGTTATATGAGAGAGAGAGACAGAGAGAGGTATTTTGTAGAAGTCATCATTCATATCTGTAATGAAGGAAAACTTTGTAAATATATGCTACAAACTAAAATAAAGAGTACGTGTCATTTGTTATAAAATAAGTTATTTGTAACTGTGCTTATAGCTGAAAAATATATTTCTTTATCAGTGTACAATTTGAAAGGCTTGGTGCTTTAAACAGACTACAGGTGGAGTCATGCAAAGCTCTGTGTCTCTGATTCAGCAGTAAACAGCCAGCAATACTGTATGTCTTAAGAAGACTTTGGATCCAGCACATCACAGAAGCAGAGAAGCAGAGAACGCAAATTAAAATACATTTTTCAGTAGTGTCAGCTGTGCAGTAGAAAGTATGCCAGCACATGTGTAACATATCTCAGCATAGCTAGCTGGAGTTTTGTAAAGAATTATTTGTCATTTGAACATCAAACTGATTTGTACAGATGCTTGTGTTAAAAATGTATTTGTAAAGCTGGTTGTATTAAAATGTATGAACAGTGGGTCCTGCTGTACAGAAAAGGGAGAAAAAATGTATGTCAGACTATATCGTTGTAACTGATGAAATGTATATATTTTAACAAATGATACTGGAAGGGAAAGGGTTAAAGTTCAGCCTAGCTAGCAGTAAGAAAAATAGTGTGAAAGTAAATGACTTGATTTAGGCCATAAAGATTGTATCTCATAGGTATGAATGCAGCCAGAGATGCAATGTCCGTGAAAAGCCTGGGCTGGGATTCTGCTCTATTGTCCTTAGTGATGAACTAATTGCTACCCTGGGGTACCAGAGAATGGTGTGTTAGTTTCTGCAGGAAGGGTGGAACTATTGGAACTGTTTTACAGTTTCCAGATGCTGTAATATACCTTAGGTAAAGTTCTATGTGTGTATTGTGACATATCATTGCCAGATCCTGGGTCACTTTCTAGTGAGACAGTAGTTTGGGAACCACAGAATAAGATGACCAGATGTTATGCCATTCTGTAGTCAGCACAGAAACTGTATTTGAATACTAGTCAGAGATGTGAGGTGTGCACTCTGTTTTAGACTTGACAAGGCACAACCACATTCATCTTGCCTTGCTTTAGTAAGTAACTAAAGAACAGTAATTCAGTCAGCTAGAAAAATATAGTGAGATTAGCTAAATGTTTTTTTTCTGAATCTGTTTGAGTCTTTCAATCAGTGTTTTTTTATATTAACTGTGATTGAATCACTGGTGTTTATTGTAAATAGATATTCAGTAGTTTTATGTTTTTTATTATTTATTATTAAATATATCTGAAACTTTCATTGTGGCTGATGTTTTAGAAACTATTTAACCTTTAAGAGTGTGTATGTGTGTGTGTGTGTGTGTGTGTGTGTGTGTGTGTGTGTGTGTGTGTGTGTGTGTGTGTGTGCTCGTGTGTATGTGTGTGTCTGTGTGTGTGTGTTTTCATGTGTGTGTGTGTGAAACTCAAATTGCAAAGAGAGTATGTGTGACAGCTATTTTGAACAGAGACACTGAGAGTACTGATTTCATAGACAGGGTGGTGGAGGACTTGGCATGGAACACCTGGCTAAGGACTCAGCACTATAGTGGTCAGTGGGGAGTCTTATTTGTGGCCTGGAGAGAAAGCTGACAGTGAGCCAGATGGCTAACGCGTGCATATTTAAAGGACTGGTGCATGCCATCCTGACTAAAGAAGACATTATTTCAGCCTTAGTCACAGCTGCAGCACAGACCAGCAACCAGGAAGACAATCAGTCTGGTGATGGCAATATACAGCCCTTAGAAATAAGGCAGTTCACCTTTTCCTCAGAGGACTTAAACCCCAACTTGAGTTAAAGAGACTTGAACTGGAGGCAACATGTATGGAATTAGAATCTGCAGATAGACTCTGGCATTTTAAAGCTGAAGAAAATGACAAACAGTGTCAACATGAAAGAGACATGCTGACTCTTTAACAGGAACATGGAGGTAATGGGGAAGGGAATAATCAAACCCCAGAAGGAACAAAGGTTGGTAAATTTCATCTACAGTATACAGAAGGTGATAATTTTGATAGTTTTATTCATATATTTGAAAGAGTAGGTAAACGACATGATGTAGACCAAGGTCTCTGGGTACTGTTCCTGACCCCCTTACTGCATGGTAAAGCTATAACTGCTGTTTCTAAACTGCCTGATACTGATTGCTTAAATTATGACAAGGTTAAACAATGTTTATTGGAATATTTTAAGTTAAAACCTGAAGCTTACAGAAAAACATTTCATGAGCACAGATGTAGGGCAGATGGAAATTCAAAATGTATATTATATTGCTGAGCTAATCACTTATTTTCACAGGTGGGTGAGTGGGTGTCAGATCACCACTTTTGAAAGGCTGGCAGACCCTTAACACTTTGCCTGAGGATATGAGAATCTGGTTGGCATACCAGTAGTGTAACTCTGCGGTTGAGCTGGAAAGAAAAGGGGATCTCTTCTTGGCAAGCAGGGTACCATTGCTCAAAAGGGGATACCCAGTGCTGCACATGGATATAATGGAATCCATGGTGGGAAGCCTAAACCACTCCAACAGTGTCCACCAGTAAAAAGGGAAGCCACTAGTTCAGGTACATGGCCAGGATCAGGGTTTAGATGTTTTAAATGTAACTAGAGGTGCTATATAGTATACACATGTCTACCAAACCAAGGTGGGGAATAACAGTATGCCAATGATAAGCAGTCTGGAAACAACAGGGGTACCAAACTGTCACAGGAGTTTATATCCTGTCTTAATGGATGGAAAACATGTCACTGCCAAGAGAGACACAGCCTGTGACATAACCATTGTGAAGCCTGCAGTGGTAAAAGAGGAGCAGAATTTATTTGAGAGTTCACCCCAGTCAGACCTTTAAGAGAGACCCCATTCCAAATACCTTTGGCTAGGGTTCACCTTGACTAAAAAGGTGGAAAAGGAAGCAGGCAAGTAGGTGTGTTTCAGGATACCCCTGCAGATGTCTTGATAGGGAATGATTTTGATAATGCAGTACCGTGTGTGCATACAGTTACATGCAGTCAGGCTTGGAGACAGGCTTGTGAGTCTGGTAGCCTGATGGACACCAAGACAGATCCCACACCTGAAGCTGGGGCTGGTGATGTGGCTACTTCAGGTGGGAGCTACCCTGTAGCAGCGAGCCTAAACATCAACTACAGCTGCTGATAGGTACTGATGTTCTCTTGGACAGGGTGACTGCAAGGGCAGAGGTGAGTGGCAGTACCCAGGCTGACAGTGAGGCAATGCTGTCAGAAGATACCAGACTTCCCATGGAAGAGGAGCTAGAAAAGGTCACAAAGATAGAGTTGAGACAGGATCAGCTCTCAGACCCTACATTATGAGGCTTGAGGGAGGTAGCTAAGGAGGGACCTGATTCTCAAAGAAAAGGGGAGTCTGTATACTGAAAAAAAGGGTTACTGTTTAGAGAGTGGCCCCTTAGGGAAGACTAGAGGGTGAGGTAAGACATCAGTGGGTAGTGCCCAGAGCCTACCATCTGGCACTTTTAGCCATAGCCCATGATATTTCTTTTCCTGGTTATATGGGCATAAAGTGTATCAAGAGATGTATTACGCAGATCTTTTATCAGCCTGGGATGCAAGGGATGTAACAGGGTACTAGAGAACCTGTGAGCAGTGCCAAAAAGTAGGCAAGGCAGGAGACATGGTCAAAGCTCCTTTGATTCCTTTGCCTGTAATTGAGAAGCTGTTTCAGAGGGTAGCAATGGATATTGTGGGGTCTCTGAGTACCCCAAGTTCCACAGGAAAGAAACATATTCTAGTTGTAGTAGATTATGCTACTAGATACCCTGAGGTGGTGGCTGTGTCATCCATTAAGGCAGAGAAGGTGGCAAATGCTTAGCTGGAGATTTTCAGCAGGGTAGGTTTCCCAAGAGGAATACTGACTGACAGAGGTGCTAATTTCATATCAGACCTCCAGGCTTGTCTGTGGGAGTGCTGTGGGATAAAGCAGCTAAAGACTAGTCCTTACCAAACACCACACTAATGATCTTGTGGAGAGGTTAAACTCTAAACTGAAGACCATGCTAAGGACATTTGCAGACTAGTTTAAGACAGAATGGGACAAATATTTGCCCCATCTGATGTTTACATACAGAGAGGTACCCCAGGAATCCACAGGTTTTTCACCCTTTGAGTTTCTGCATGGGCATAGCATGTGGGGGCCTTTGGATTTGATTCAGGATGAGTGGGAGGGTGAGTGTAAATCCCACAAGGAGTCTGTTAAGGCATATGTCCTAAACCTGAGGACAAGGCTTAGGGAGCTCATGGGCTTGGCTCAGGAGAACCTGGCAGAATCCCAACATCAGAAAAAGATCTGGTATGACAGAAGTGCTCGAATCTATGGGCATGCTTTGGGACAGCAAGTTATGGTGCCCATTCTAATAAGACACAATAAGCTGCAAGCAGCTTGGGAAGGACCCCACAAAGTGGTAAAGAAGGTCAGTAATGTTAACTACACAATAACACTACTAGTCAGTATGCAGGGGAACAAACTGTACCATGTTAACATAATGAAGCTTTACCATGATAGAGAGGCCCCTGAGCTGAGTATTTGCAATGGCTGGCATGAGTCAGAGGGTGACTCTAGTGACTGATCTCCTCAGTAAGACTTGGACTGACAAGTCAGTGGAATGGTGGCAATGTCCAAGTAGTTATCCTCTACCCAGGTTTGAGAAATCTGAGCAGTGTTACAGGAGTTTGGAGACATGTTCAGTGGGAAACCTGGGTGCACTCACCTGGTGCAGCACCATGTGGATACCAGACCCCAAAGACCTATCAAGCAGGCCCCTTACACGGTGCGTGAGTGAGTCAGAGAGACTATGAGGGAGGAGATAGAGGAAGTGTTGGAATTGGGAGAAATCCAGGAGTTTTTTCTGGGCCTCCCCAGTGGTGCTGGTACCAAAGAAGGATGGCAGCACCAGGTTCTGTGTGGATTACAGAAAACTAAACAGTCACACAGAGCCAGATGCTTCCCCCATGCTTTGTACAGAGGAGGCTTTAGAGCAGCTGTGGTGGACTAAGTCTCTGATCACTATTGATCTGACAAGGGCTACTGGCAGGTACCCTTGACTCCCACCACTAAACAGAGGTTAGCCTTTGTGACTCCTTTTGGATTATATGAGTTCATAAAGATGCCACTTGGGATGAAAAATGCACCAGTGACCTTACAAAGGCTGGTAGAGCATATCCTAGCAAGAGATTATGCCCTTGCTTACCTGAATGATATTGCCATCTGCAGCCATTCCTGGCAAAAGCACCTTCAGCTTGTCTGGGAGGTGTGGGTAGACTTCAAAGGGCAGGCTTGACAATTAAGCCCAGTAACTGTCAGATGGGCATGGCAGACATCTCCTATCTGGGACATAGAGTGAGGAGTGGTAAGAGCATGCAAGAACCTGCCAAAGTGGAAGATATTCAGGCATGGACTGCCCCTGTTACAAAAAGCAGGTGAGGGTATTCTTGGAGACAGCAGAGTACTATAGAAAATCTGTTTCCATTTATAGTGTAATAGCTGATCCCCTCACAAACCTAATGAGGTAAAACAGGTCAAATAAGGTTGTGTGGGCACCAACCTGGGAGCAGGCATTCCAAAAACTTAACTGGGCTTTGGGAGGATCCCCCTGTGCCAGATAGCTCAGATAAGAGAAATTTGTTGTGCAGGTGGATGTTTCAAACCATGGGGTAGGGGCTGTACTCAGCCAGATTTCATCAGATGGAGAATAGCAATCTGTTGTACATCTCAGCCATAGACTCCAACCCAGGGAGGAATGTTATACAGCTGTAGAAAAAAAAGGTCTGGTCATACTATGGGTATTGCAAAAAGTTCAGTCCTATCTGTATGGAAGAAAATTCACTGTGGCTGTAGACCACAGTCCCCTAACATGGTTACATAGAGGCAGCAAGCAAAATGTCAAGTTATTTTAGGTAGAGTCTAGGGTTGCAGGCATATGACATGACACTGCAGCACTACAGTGAAGTAAGCAATGCCAACGCAGACAGGCTCTCAACACAGGGTATGGGTTAACGTGTACACAGATGGGCTCATTTCACTCAAGCAATATTTCTCCAGGGTCACTTGAGAAACTAGCGTGAGTCTTCAAAGAGGGATATATGTGATGATGAGAGGTAGTGCCAGCTGTGCCAGGGAGAGTAGGGCAGTGCATTTTTATTTATTTTTATTTTACAATTGTTGACTGGGATAATCCGACTGGATGCATGTCCATTTTCAGTGGAGGCCCGGGGAGCAAAGCTCCAAGGGTAAGCAGATACAGCATTACATAATACCAGAATTACATATTACAAACAGACTATTTACAGAGATTACATAAGTAAGCAAGTTAAACAAGTTCCACAGGTTACAGTTAATCCTGAGCACAAATCAGGATTAAGTTAAATTACACAGTAAACTGGTTAACAGATTTTTACACATTCTAGAGAGAGTTAGCCAGGCTTGATACATTGACATAGCCAGTTAAGTGACAAATGTTGTTTGAGTCTAGTTTTAAATTGACCTAAGGTGGAAAGTAAGGTAATATCAGCTGGAAGAGAGTTCCAGGATCTACTTACAGAGTTTGCAAAGAGAGAATCACCGGCTGTGTTATTCATTTTGCTAGTCTGAATTAGTAGTTTGTTAGAGGATCAAAGTGGTCTAGGATTGTTATAGGGGGGATAATATTTTTAAGTGCAGGAGTATTGTCCGGATTATACAGGATTTTATAGGCCATAATCAGTTGGTTATACTGGATTAGGCTGGGTAGTTCAAGCCACCCAAGCTGATTTAGATTGATGCAATGATGTGTCCTAAAAGGCAGCCCAGTGGCAAACCTGGCAATGTGGTTGTAGCAAACTGAGAGTTTGTTAAGGACAGTCTTGTTTAAATTCGAGAGTAGAGGGGATGCATACAGAAGGGTTAAAAGAAGGTGAGAGCGAGCTATGGCAATTTTAGCTGGAGGGGTTAGGAAGGCTTTTATTCTGTAAAGTGACCCTAGTTTTTTATTGATGGTTTTGATAGTTTGGTTAACATGTAGGTCAAATTTTAGATTATTGTCTATGATGACACCTAATAGTTTTGTAGATGGGTCAGGGGAGATTATTGTGCCATCATTTGATTTTATGGTAAAGGTGAAAGCAGTAGATCAACATGTTGGTGAAAATAACAGCATTATAGTTTTTTTGGGATTTAGGAACAGACGATGTTCAGAAAGCCAATTTTCTATGGTATTAAATATGGTCTGGGTAGCTGACCATAACTCTACTGGAGATGTGGCTGAGCAAATCAGAGTAGAGTCATCAGCATATTGGATACAGCTGACTTTTGGGATGACAGTATAAAGGTCATTAATGAAGATGGAGAACAGCAAGGGCCCTAGTATAGAGCCTTGTGGTACTCCAAGAGTATTAGGTAGAAGGTTAGAGAGTTTGTTCTGCCAGAGGACAGCCTGATGTCGACCATTCAGGTAGGATTGAAACCATTGGAGGGCTCCAGTATCTAGACAGAATGTTTGCAGGGTGTGGATTAAAAGTTGATCAACCATATCGAATGCCTTGGAAAGATCCAAAAAGAGGGCTGAGGATATATAATTATTGTTGCGATTATGGTTTATGGTGTTAGTAAATGCTAGGAGGGCTGAAGTAGTGCTGTGATGAGGACGGAAGTCATGCTGACTGTCTGCCATAAGGCGATTTTGGATTAGGTGGTGCATGAGTTGTCTATGAATACATTTTTCCATAATCTTTGCAAGTGGGGAGAGTATAGATATTGGTCTATAATTGGAGAATTCAGTAGAGCTGCCTCCTTTGTGAAGTGGGATTACATAGGATCTTTTCCAGATGGTGGGAATTTTAGCTTCTACTATGGTTCGATTGATTAGTATTGAGACGGGGTAAGCAATAGCATCAGCTGATTTTTGTAGGTACTCGGCAGGGAGTTGATCAGCCGAAAGTGTAGTGGGTTTTAATTTTTTGATCAAGGTACGGATAAGTGAAGTGGTGACTGGTTGGAAGCTGAACGTGAGTAGGTTTCTAGGGGTGCTACTTTCAGGACCAGGGGAGCTAGGAGGTAGTTGGCTAGCTAGGGCTTGACTTGTCTCAGTAAAGAATTGGTTAAAACTATCGGAAACATCTTCAGGGGTTTTATCAATAGTAGTAGCAGGGATTGGGGTTGAAGTTTGTCCAGAATGTAGTAGATTATTTAAACCTTCCCAAAACTTCTGAGGGTTATTTTGATTTACTGTCTGTAAATTACAGTAGTATTGTTTTTTGTCTTATAAAATTGATTTTTTGGTTTTGTTCCTGGATTGCCTGTATTTAATGTGATCTTGAGGGTCTTTAGAATAATGCCATAAAGCCCATGCTTTGTTTCTAAGGGTAATTTTGAGTTTAGACTTTATAGAAAGCCATGGTGCAGTTTTTGCCTTGGTTCTCTTTGAAAGAACAGGTGCATGCAAATCAAGGATCTCAAGGAATTTGTTGTTAAAGTATGCTACTGCTTCCTCTAAGGGGAGGTGTTTTAGAATAGACCAATTACATGAGTTTAGTTCTTGTTGGAATTTAGCAGGGTCAAAGTTTTTATTGTTTCTAACCTTTCTGAGTAAGAGTTGTTGGGAATTAATGGTTTTGTGCTTAATTACATATGTGAGAAGGTGATCGCTTAGGCCATTAAGGAGGGTACCAGAGGTGTACAGTTGGGGGTGACTGTTTATGAGTACCCAGTCAAGTATACTTTCTTTTTGGTTGGGTTTACCTATCCTGGTAGGGGTGGATATGATTTGTGTAAATGCATGCAGGTTAATATGGGTGGTTGGGGATTCTGAGGAACAGGTGCCTCAGTCTATGTTAAAGTCTCCAAGGAGTAGGGTTTCTTGGGGGTAGTGACATGATAGCCAGTGCAGGATATCTTCAAATGTAGATATATTTTTACCTGGGGGAATGTACATACAGATGATATTAATGCATTTATTTTTATTAAGTTGCAATTTGGTGGCAAGAATCTCTGAGTTATTAATCTGAGGAGGTTGTATTACATCTATGGTGATATTGAACAAAGATTTATAGAGTACAGCTACCCCACCCCCTTCCTCGAAGCACGATCCAGCCTGTGAATGTTGTACCCAGGTCGTAACACTTCATTGTCTTTAGTGTTAGGTTTTAACCAGGTTTCAGATAAACAGAGAATCTCAGGGGAGTGGACATCCAGAAGTGCATGCAATTCATGTACCTTGTTATTAATGCTTCTAATATTGAGATGACAGACTAGGAGAGAGTTAGTTGGTCTATTAATTGTAGGTTTGTAGCTTATATTGCAAGTAGAAGGGGTATGTGTATCTGAAGTGAGTGGGCCAGGGTTGGGGTGAATATCACCACCAAGTATTAGGTTGAGTCTATACTTGGTGATGAACTTCAGGAATTTGTTTATTAGTTTGTGGTAGTGTTTGGATCTAGAGCTAATGTGCCTGGGATTGAGATGTTGATAGACTGAACAAGATGTTGGATAGGATCTGGTACGGTAAGTATGGTTGAAGGTGGAAGGATTTACAGCTGGGGTGATAGTATGGCCTTTTGGGACATGAAATCTCATGAGAAATTGGTTTTCATACAAGGTAAGAAGGTACGGTGTGAACAAGAGGGGTAGTAAACAGGAGTATATCATTATCTGTGATTCAGCTAGTGAGTTAAGGAACTGTTTTACCTGGTGATGCAACACCAGAAGATAGAGTGGTGAGGTCAAGGTACTGGAAGGGGGATGGGAGAATGCCAGATGGAAGCTAATAGGTGCTATTAAAATATAGGTAGTAGAATGGGGGTGGGTGGAATTATCTCAGATGAAAGCAGATAGGATCTAGAAAGTGGGGGAGTGGCTATAGTACTATAAATTTAGAGGTACTGGGGGCAGGAGGGAATTGGGGGCAGGGAGGGGAGCGAAGAGAGCCCGAGCATAGCGAGGGTGAACGTAGCGGGGCTATTGCAGTTTACAAGGTTTCCTAAGGTGTCCTAAAGCTATAAGGTAAGTATTACAGCTCTTAATGTAAGAGTCAATTTACTTCAGTTACAGGGGAAGGAGACAACCACTCAAGTAGAAACAAAGAGCCCTATGGCTGACCAATATGGTGACCTGCTCAATTGCAAAGCACTGTAAGTGAAAGCTTAACAAATGCTTTTTGTGTGTGCAACTTACTCTGTTTAAATATTGAGAGAAACTGATTGCAGTCCTGTAGACACCGTTTTGTAGGGAACTGTAGAGTTCAACTAGGAAAAGAGAAAAGCAGAGATTCTAGGGTAAGCATGAAGGCAACAACAGGCAGTTATTATATAATAATGCATTCAGAAAGGTTTGGTGGGGGGGGGGTAAAGTAGCATACTTCAGAATGAACTAAGATTTATAGCTAAGAAACCTGAGCAAGAGAGCAATGCAGTAAATAAATACTTGCTAGATTTTAAAGATATACCAGAAAAACTAAATCAATTATTCACAATTGTACAACTGGAAAATTGCCAGTATATAAAATGTCCAGTATATATATTTTATATATATATATATCTATATATATATATATATATATATATATATATATATATATATAAAATATTATAATATATATATATATAAAAATATAAGCTGGAGTCTTACAAAGAATTATATGTCACTTGAACATCAAACTGATTTGTACAGGTGTTTGTGTTAAAAATGTATTGTAAAGTTGCTTGTGTTAAAAATATAGCAACAGTGGGCCCTGCTGGACAGAAAATAAATATACATGTATGTCAGACTGTATTGTTGCAACTGATGAAATGTATATATTTTAACAAAGGATAATGGAAGGAAAGGGGTTAACCTCAACCTAGCTAACCTTAAGAAAAATAGTCTGAAATTAAATGACTTGGTTTAGGCCATAAAGATTGTATCTTGCAGGTCTAAATGGAGCCAGAGATGCAATGTCTGTAAAAAGCCTAGGCTGAGATCCTACTGTATTGTCCTTAGTGGTGAACTAATTGCTGTCCTAGGGTGCCAGAGCATGGCTTAATAATTAATGCAGGAAGGGTGGACGTGCTGGAATTGTTTTATAATTTCCAGATGCTGTAATAAACCTTAGCTAATGTTCTGTGTGTGTTTTATGACACATCAGTGCCAAATCCTGGCTCAGTTTCTAGTGTGATGGTAGTGTACCATCCACAGAGTTAGTTGACCAGATGTGATGTCATTCTGTAACCAGCACAGAAACTGCATTTGACTACTTGTGGGAGATGTCAGGTGTGCACGCTTTTTCTGGATCTGACAAGACACACATCAACATTTATCTTGCTTTGTTTTAGTAAGCAACTAGGGAACATTAATTCTTCAGCCAGTTAGAAAAATACAGTGAGCTTAGATAACTGTTGTTTCTTTCTGAATCTGTCTGAGTCTTTTCCATCTGTGTTGTTTTTTATATTTCATGTGGATGAAACTCTGGTGTTTATTATAAACAGATATTCAGTATTTTTATATATTTTATTATTTATTATTGTATATCTAAACCTTTTATTGCAGCTAGTCTTTTACAAAATATTTAACCTTTGAGAGTACTTGCATTTATTTAGTGGCACTGTGGCTCTATGTTCATGAGAGGCTTGCTGCTTGGTCAAACAATACCATTTGTATAAGTATTAATTTTAATAAGTGTAAGTGGGTACCATGGAAAGAGCCTTACAGTATCTGGCTTTGAATGTTCTGGTGGCAGCAGATCTATCTTATAGTCTGGGTGGAGGTGGCACAGTGGATAAGCGGTGTCAGCCTTTTACAGGTCTGTATGTGTGTGAAAATTAAATCTCAAAGAGAGTATGTGTAACAAATACTTTGAACAGGGACACAGAGAGCACTGATTTTACAGACAGGATGGTGGTGGACTTGGCTTGGAACACCTGGCTAAGGATTCAGCTTTGTGATGGTCAGTGGGGAGTCTTATTAGGGGCCTGAAGAGAAAGCTCAGCCCCAGGACTGGAGTGCGCATTCCCTGTGTGCTCTTATGGGAACCTGTACTTGGTGCAAAGAGCTGCATCTGAAAATACTGTGCGTGTCTATTTTTCTCACAGTGAACATTCCTCACTGGTGTCAGTGGTGAGGATTGAGGCTCCCTGATCACTGGCCCAGAGAAGGGACGTCAAATGTTTTATGAAGGAAAAAGTGTAGATGAAGGAAAACTGCTCATTGAATATTCTATTTTAGAATTTGTTCAATTTTAACATGGATTCCAGGTAGCTTTAGTCTGTTTTTGATGATTTATTTCTTATCAACATGAAAAGTGCCAGCACAGAAAGTTCCAGTGTTGAACTCAGAACCTGTGCCTAATACAGAAAAGCACAGGTCACGAGTAAATTGTCAGCAGATTCTGATCTAGCAAAAATAATGCAAATGTGTTCATTTTAACTGGTTAGCGATTATAATTCAATAGATGAAGTTTAGAGTTAAAAGCAACATAAAAGAATGAAGTTTTGTTTGTTCTCGAATACAAGGCCTTGATAGCTTTGTCTCCCATGTATATGTGTTCCCTGCAATAAACAAGAACATTCTTCTCTGCTGAACTGTGTTATCTGAAGTTACTTTGTACCTCAATAGTTATTTAGGCTAGCATGCCAACCTTAAGTACAATTTGAAATGTTTTGTGGTATCATTCCCTGAAAAATTTTCAAGAAACTAATGAAAGAGGGCTGGCTAAAGTTTTGTTGCACAGAGGTATCAAATATAGGGCTTAGTAGCATTTCATTGCCAGAGTCTGTGAAGTTATATTAAAGATATGTCATAATTTCTGTTTAGGGTGTAGATACCA
>NC_056744.1:813668685-813688685 GCF_019279795.1 Protopterus annectens
GTATTAGTTTGAGATTGTTCACCTTTAGCAGCAACAGGTCTATATTATAACACAGAATTTTATAAAGTTCGAATGTTATAATATTGAACCAGTTTTGTCGAATGCTGAAAACAGCAAAGGTGAAGGACACCGAATTCTTTCCCAGGGAAATAATTCGGTGGGCCATTGCTGTGGCTTCACTGTTTTCAGCGTTTGATATGTTGGAATGTTACAGATTGGGGTCAGGTAAGTGTGCGATTGTGTGTAGGTTAGGGTTAGGGGGCAGGTTAGATGAATTTGGGTTAGGGAGCAGGTCAGATAAGTGTGCGGTTGTGTGGACATTAGGGTTAGGGCATGGGTCAGGTAAGTATGCGATTGTGTGTAGGTTAGGGTTAGGGGTGGGTTAGGCGAGTTAGGGTTAGGGCGCGGGCCAGGTAAGTGTGCAGTTGTGTGTAGGTTAGGGTTAGGGAGCGGGTTAGGTGAGTTAGGGTTAGGGCGCGGGTGAGGTGAGTGTGCGATAGTGACGGACCTTAGGGTTGGGTTAAGGTAAGTGGATAGCTAGTAGTGTATGTAAAGTTTAGTTTAGGTTTAGGTGTAGGATTTTAAGTGTATGTGTGCGGATTGCTGATTTTTGTGTGTGTTTGTGTTGTGTGCATGTTTCTCGGAATAGTGATTTTTTTTCCCTGGGAAAAAAAAATCGCTATTCTGACTGTTCGATGTTTGTGGATTTCGATGTTATAATATAGACCCAGCAACAACAGGGTTCTTAACAACAAAATTGTCAATCTCTTTAAATATCAGATGCATACTATTAGTGTATTCTGGTATCAGAAGTCAAATGACACAGATATATATATATATATATATATAAATATATATATATATATATATATATATATATATTTTTTTTTTTAGAAAATGTGATCAGTAGCAAAAAAAGTGCAGGCATGCATGCAAACATTTGAGATGCAGCTGCTGTGTTATCATTAGAATTGTTAGCTCATTTATGCTGTTTTTAAGGAGGAGTTAACAGATGTCTCATCCTGTGAATTGTGTAAGAAAATCTGAAAGCATTTTAGAGTTCAACAGATTTATATTTAGGGCAAAACTGAGGTCAGACTAGCCAAAAGGGACTGATAAACTTAAATTGTTAGAAAACTTTTACAATTTCATACTTTTTAAAATAGTTTGCTGCTTAAACCAGTAGGAACTAGCAACCTTAAAGGTTCTCTTCAATACCTTTCTGAATATCAAGAATTATTGTAAAGTCTAAAGAAATTTTAAAACTATTAAATGAGGTGTTCATTCAATTATTTGTTAATGCAAAGTAGAAATAACAGTCTTTTTTTCACTGTAACAGATTAGTAAAATCAAGAGGATATCACAGTCTATATTTACCATAAGCAAAGTATATTATTTTGACAGAGTTCTAAAATTCTAGATAATAAATTATTTGAAACCCCTTATTTAAACTATCTTTATTTGCATTGATGTTTCGGGGTATGGAGTGATGATGCCTATAACCAGGCTACGTGATTTTTGATTCTAACCTTTTTAATTATTTGTGTAAACAATCTTTCTACTTTCATGCTATTTTAGCTCATTCCCTTCCACTGCCCAGATTTTAACAGAATGCTCAGATTTTGTCTCCTATTTTTATTCTTTTCTTTATAAATTTTGTGGTTTTCTGGTAAATCATTGATAATTGAAGTCACTAAAAATGATAGACATTTGTATTTCAAATTTCATATCCTTCAAAAATTGCATTCTTATGCAAAACGTATTATTCTATCAAGAGTTTAATTTTGTAAGTTCAATATATAAAAATATGTCCCTAATTGTGGCCCTTTGTCCCCTCAATATTCTCGGTTTTGTCCAGATATCTTGTGCTAAGAAGCTAAGATATACGCTCCAGCTGTGTGGTAGTATAATGGCAAAAAAGGCATTATACACAGATATTACTCTTACAAATAGAACCAAGACAATGCTATTTATGGACAATACTTTTTTGAACAGAAGATGAAGAACTGTGAAAATGTTTTAACCAGAGAAAAAAATTAGACTTTGCAGAAGTCTTTCTTATAGGTTTTTGTTCACAGGAACTGAAAGCCTTCTGGATGAAAGCATCTAATTGCATGCTGAACTGACTAATGCACAGAGATGGTTACAAAGAGGTACAGGATACAATTGACAGACATATATCTGTGTTTACATAATACCTTCAGGCACACAGTGTGGTTGCCTACCTACTGTACATTGCCTAGATGTCAAAAGCCAGATTAACAAACATGCATCAAAGACACCATAGAGCAGCCCAGAACAAATCAAGCAGCTGATTCCATATACTACATTACCAGGATATTGGAGTAATTGTCCAGTCACAATATGGCAGACTAAAGCTGTTATTGGATAGATAAGTTCCACTGCAAACATTTCAGCATAACCAGTGAGTACCAAACTTATTTCAAAATTATATAGGCAGGGTAGTTAAATCATTGCATCATGAGAGGGATCAACAGCTAAAAGAAACATTGATTAATATACTTTGATTATTCTGAATCCCCTCTAGCAAGCAGGATAAATGAAATGAAGGATGGGGTTGTCATAGCCAAAGACATTTGTAGCATAATTGCCCAAGTGTTCCTTGACAAAGCAGTTAACTAAGATGGATGCATGACTTTAGTGAAAGCACTATCAGAACTAAAGTGTGGATCATTATTAGTCAGGCTGCATAATCCTCCAGAGACACACATATAGCAGTTTCATTCTTGGCCACAGCAGACACCTTTGCAGATCTGTACCAGTCGCAGCTAATTCTTGGAGACAAGACCTTCCCCATGAAGGCTGTAGTATATGCAGGTAGCAGTACATACTGTTTTGCACAACAGATATGGGAAACAACTGGCAGATGGTGTTGCTAATGTACATGCTGATATTCAGGAAATTCAAGGTAGAATATCAATCCATGTAAGGAATGCTCAAAGATTTTGATGGTATTCTGAAATGCACCTTTAACCTCCCCTACATATTAAGGGAATTTGAAAGGGCTGCCATATACATTTATGTGCAAAATTTCCTAAAGCAACAACAAAGTGGTGACAATTCCACTTCAGACAGACTTTATGGCATAAGCTGTAAAACCACTATGTCCTCCTGTGACAAGGATGGCACATCCTCTCTGAATATCAGGATTATAATTGCTGGATGGAATTGTTATAATAAATGACCTTGGGCAACTGTCTGCTGAAATGAACCACTAGCATAAATTGTGAAAGCCATTGCTAGAGCCAATAAAATGCAAGGCTGTATTTGTTATATATTTGTCCCAAGTATACTTTCATAGTCATAGAATACACAGTGACTGAAATTCCTTTTTAGCACATCATTGCTCACTGACTTCTTCAAGAATGACCTGAGAATCACTATGCACATACATCACTATAAATGCAGATACATGGGACTCTCATGCATAACACTCTTTTTTTGCATTTACCTCTAGCTCCCTATATTTCAAGTTAAATTTCAAGTACATATTTTTGTTTGCCATTGTTATCATATGTCCTTGATCCCCTGTTAGTTACATTCTTAGATTAAGCAATGTTCCGTTCTTCCAAAATTCTGTCAGACAGCAGTGTTATAATCCTTAGCAGTACATTTATACTGACAATGACACATTTTTATATTCATATTTTTGCAAACTCAGATGCAATTTCCTTATCAAAAATATACTATCTATCCTGGATTTGCCCCTTGAGATTAACTTACCTGGTTCTCAGGACACTGGTACCTTGGGGGTCAGGGGGAATCTTCCTGTAGTATGGTGCAACACAATGTGTCTGGCTTACCGTAGTACTTCAGTCTACTGTGGACAAAGGTCCGAGCTGTCATCTGCCTGGGAATGTAGTACTGTTGAGTATGTGACACTTTTCAAAAAGTCTTGGGTGAATAAATAAAAGTCTGAGCCTGTCTATCAGAATGCTGATTTTTATTACTGAAAAGAGAACATTGACTAGAATATATTTTTTTCTTTTTTGCCCATCAGCATTATATAGTTATGTTATGTTGTTATGTTATTATGCTATATAAATAATAACATAAAATAGGGTGGGTGTTATCAGGGAAATAAAGGCCTGCCCAGGGTGTTGGGCCATTACCTCTCTCAACACCCACCCTGGAGGGTATTGTTGCAGTCAGACGATGGGTTTTCTGTTAAAATGCTCTTTTTGTATATTTTTCATGTAAAATACCACCCTCCCCCCCCCCCAATGTTTCAAACTTGCTGCTGCATATCTAATTGTTGGTCGAGGAAGTATTTTCCTCCAAAATATAAGTTATACAATTATTTTATATATGCAGATAGATGCACACATGCACACACACACACACACACACACACACACACACACACACACACACACACACACACACACACACACACACACACACACACCAATTTTTTTCTTTTGTTTGCTTTTTTTTGCACCCAGTAAACAGAAATGAAAGGCATCTAGTGATCATATAAAATGCTGGCTGTCTGCTGTTTTTTTCCACTCTGTACTCATCAGCAGCTTAATATTCAGCCTTGCTTTTAACTGTGTGACATCTGCAAACTAACTCCCTGTTGAAGAATATGCATCCTTAAAAGAGGGACTACGTACATATTCCATTACCAATGCTAGTGTATGTTATGTCATGAGATGTTATATAATGTTACACTATACCCTATATTTGATGTGATGTTACAGCATCTGAGAACGTAAAGAAATAACACCTAGAGCATGCAAGTCTTGCGTTGCTGCTATCTTTTATATTTTACTTCTGGATCTTTCTTTAGGAGCATGAGTAGAAATATTAGTGAAAACGAAAGTAGTTAAAAATAAAAATTTAAAAGCTATGTTCAAAACAGCTTGTCAAATACATCTCTGAATTTTCCTTTAGGAGTATATGCAGTTACAGCTTCATGAGGAAATGTAAAGTAGTTTAAAAAGTAAAAAAAAAATTAGACTAGAATAGCTTGCCAAATGCTTTTTTTTGGCAGCTAGCCTAGTGTATATAGAATCTGAAGGTCTGTCTGGTAGCAAGTAAGGTCAGTACATGCTATCAAATGTACATACCCGTATTACATAAATAAATTGAGCCATTCTGATTTAGGACAGTAAAAAGTGTTTTCAATTCACCAACTCAAATTGTCCTGTATATTATTTAGTAACTTTTTAGAAAGTTATTGTTCATTTGGAGAGATGGGGCATATCCAATTAGCAGACGAGTGGGTGGTATCCCAATTTAAATAGCTAAAAAGTGACTTATCTATTCAAGGAAGATGGTATTTTGTTTTCTGTTTGCACATAACTAAAAGCATTCATGAAATCAATATTCCTGTTACGTTTGTTTCTTTTGCTATCTTACAAAACTTAAATGGCAGATAGAACACTTTTTTGGCTTCATATTTTGAAGGAGCACATAACCGAACACCACTTTTTTGGCTTCATATTTGGAAGGACTGGTTCTACTTTCTGGAATTATATATAATGGTTTAAATTTCTCTGCTTATCGTTTTTAATCTTCAAAAGCTTGCTACCAGGGAATCAGATGGAAAGGGAATCTGGGAAAATTCTGGATATAACTCAATTCCCATGGCAAGTAGAAGTGGGTAAATAGACTTAAAATAAATTTTAGGTAAGCACATAAAAGATATAACAGGAATAAGCATATATTTTTTGTTAGAGTGCTCTGCAGAGCATTGATATGTAAGTAATTATTTATTAACACTAACATAAACTATCATGCATTTAATAAAAGCAGTGAAGTTGAAAATCTACTAATAGCTAAATACTAAAAGACCATGAAGAGAGAAAATCGCAAGATATGTGTGACTTTATCGTTTTCCATTTCTTTCTTTCTTTTTCGTCTGGAATATAAAAGAAGTGAGTCAGGAAACACACAATAATAAATTAACTATTCTGTCAATTAAAAAGTAAAGCAGAACATTGCAAAATAAATAAATGAACTATTGCGTCAATTGTCTTTATGTAGAAAGTATTGTGAAATTGTTGAAAATACAAAAGTACAGTAGTCCATAGTCCAAGAAAGGAGCTTACTATAGGAAACATCATATCAAAATGGAAAGGTGAATATAGATATATATATATATATATATATATATATATATATATATATATACACATACACTGCCCACAGCAGAATTAGCAGAATAAATGCTTTTATTTGTATCTCTTCCTCTCTGTTCATTAGCATGTCATTGGAAACAAGCTGGCAAAGCAGTAGCTAGTGAAAAATCACGAATTACAAAAAGAAGGGCCACCTTCATTCTTCCCACTTACCTGCTGCAGAAAGTATTCCCCCTTTCAAAAAAAGTTAGAAACAGAAAGGAAAAGTTACACAAATATGCTTTGGTTATCTGCTATGTTTGTGGATGAGCACATCTCTTTCCTTCTGACGCAGGCTTACCTTCTGTGCTGAGTGACAGCCATACAGCAGTTCAGACTGCCTTCCCTCCTTCAGGATGGCTGAGCCAAAACTGGCCATTCCCTCCAACTATACCAAGCTGCATTCTTCACTGTCCAGTTGCAATTCACAGTCATATTCTCCCACTTTTCTGGACTGGTCGCAGATGTGCTATATAAACAGAAGCCTCACCAAATGCATTTGAGTTAAAATCAGTAAAAATGTTGTCACTTGTTGCTAAGATTGCTATTTCCTGGTCTGAGTTGCTTGTCTTCGCTGGGGCAAAACCACTTGCTCCAAGGCAAAAATATAAGCAAAGCATGATGTTGACAATCAGGAAATCTTCTATAGGTTCAAAGTGGACAGGGACATTATAAGGGTCTTAGTGGGTATATTTGACCATCATAGGATCAGTATAGAAATACTTGGATTTTCTATCCCTGTGGACACAAAGCTATGTCTAGCTTCCACTATACTTGCTACAGGGACCTTCCAGTGACAGACTGGGGACATGTTGTGCCTCTAACAGGCTTCTGCCTTGAGGATACTGCAGCAGTTCCTGGATCCACTCTTGGCACATGTGGATCAGTGGATCAGTGGATTAGTATATCTATTTTCCAGTGTCACCTCAGTAACAAGCCAGGACTATGAATGCCTTTTATTGGCTGGCACATTTCCCTGATGTACTTGGTGCAACAGATTACACCCATGTTGCAATTAGGACCCCTTATGGTCCACAGGGAAGCTGTACTTTAATAGAAAGGGATACGATTCCACCAATTGCCAGGTAGTATGTGATACATGGGGGTGCATCACCAACATCTCTGCCCAGCATCCTGGCAGTTCATATGATTCCCATATCCTGCGCACTAGCTCACTTTACCACCTCTTTCTACATGGTAGGATGCCCAGTGGTCATACTGTTGTAAGTTGAAAAATATATAGGTTTCTTTTTTTTTTTCTTTTATTTAAGTAGTTATCCATGGTAACATGTATTGCTGAATACTAAACCCTTTTTTTTGTTTTGCCTCCCCACATTTCTCTCTTTTTCTTTTTTTTTAGGTGATGCTGAATATCCACTGGAGCGATGGCTCATGACCCCAGTGAGAAATCCAAGTGGAGGTGTAGAGAAGACATATAACACATCCCTGTCCCAGATCTGTGTTGTCATTGAGAGGATCTTTGGCCTCCTGAAGATTTTGGGTGCCTGGATGAGTATGGAGTGCCCTTCAGTATGACCCAGCTACTGCATGCAGACTGTTTTCTGCATATATTGCATTCTGCATAACATGATCATGTTCTGGTATGGTGGTGCAGCTCCTAGTTCCTGTCCCACTATAACTGATGATGACCAGCTGGCAGCAGTGGTAAGGGACCCCATGAGGGAGGCTCATGCATGTTATGTGGCTGCCTAGGTAAACAGTCTGTTCTAGTCCACAACTATTGACCATGACTTTCAAGTTAGTGTTTCCTTTCTTGTAAATAATACATCGAATAAAAGTGATGTATGCTGTGATATCTGAGAGGAACATGGTCTACTGTCACTGTTCATCTGACATTCTCTCTCATCTTAAAGTTTTTTTATTATCTTTTAGAAAAGTTACTCATATTACTGTTACTTAGAGTCATTTCTGAGTGCTCACTGACTCCTGTACAGTGATGTTGTGAGGCAACATATAAAAATAAATCACATTTTGTCTGCTTTAATGAATAAGTTCTGCTGTACTGCTTACTTATGTATACAAGTACTGAATATTTTCAACAGTAAAATACTTCACAAGTTAGTGCATTGCAAATTTAATGAAAATATATTATACTGCTTTTTATTTCTTCCTGTCCAATTGTGGAAATTTATTGTGTTGTTAATATTTTAATTATTACTGTATGTACATTAATCTCACCGTCATTCAGACTATGTGTTTCATTGTTATGTCTTGCATGCAGTCCAAAGCAATGTAATTTTGTTCAGTTTGCTCTGCTCTGTATATCTGATTGACAATAAAGTTTACTTTGACTTTTTATATTATGCCATCTGTTCTTGGATTAATCTGTGGTACTGTGCATAAAATTAGTTTTATACTGTAATATACAATAATTTCTGACTTCAGAACCAAAAACTACCATCATTTGTACAGTGGAGAGGGTGAAGTGGCAGCAGTATAAGTTTACATGGCAGGATATTTATTTTAAACTGTCATTGAGTTATTATATATTTCACCTGAAAATGTTTGTGCATTACTATGTTTATGTTTTAGGTAACTGTCACCTGTAGGAATGGTAATCCATGTAGCACTGATTTTTTTCTAGCTTTCATTGATGGTGTACATAGTACTTTTATAGGGACAAAATGGATATATTTGCAAACTTGATTCTCCCACCTCATTTTCCAGTTAAACATATAGATGTGTCTTTGAAGTTGATTCACTGTAGTTCAAGATCAAATTACTCATACAGCTCACCCGTAGGCAGGCTGGGTGATGCTGCAAGTAATTTTGAAGAATGGCTACCCTGAGTACTGTAAGGTGAGTTGGTCTGATGTTGTGACTTACTTGATGTAGGTGATCCTGTTGACACTGATCAGACAGTGCTGTGTGACCATGATCATGCCCTCAAATGTAAGGTTCTGATAGGTATAGATGACACTGACAAGGCCTGTTTGAAATATGTTGTGCTTGTTCACCTTGACTACTGATATTACTTTCCTGTGGTATTATCATGTGATCTCTCCCCCTCGTATCCAGACAGTACACCATCCAATATGCTTTGCAAGACTGACTCCATCTTGACTTTGGTATGCCCTAAGTAGTGTATGAATGGAGGTGACCACTGAAGCCTGGTGTGCCACCATACTATGCATCAGAGCGATCATAGCATTATCCTTACTGTCTGCCATTTCCAAGTAGTGCTGAATAACCTGGAGAACTCTGACCATTTACAGCTGACTCCCTGTGGCACTGGTCTGTGATGGCACATTTCCTATTGGGCGGCATTGAACTGAGGGGGTGGAGCTAGGAACTAAACCTTCTATTTAAGGGGTAAAATAAAACATTTCAGAGCTTTATTGGAAAGGCTCACCCAGACTCTGCTACACATTGCTGTGAGGGAAAGTTTGGTTTGCTTTTTATTTGTTGTATTTTGTATTACTTTCTTGCCTTTTTATATTTTGAGTGCTGTGATTTGTTTTCTTTACCTTGTGTTTTGCTTGTGTTCTGCTTTTAACTGCATATTAAAACTTCAAAAGACTCCACAGCTCTGTCTCTTGTGAGTCAGGCAGAATTTTTTCCCCACCCCCCAACCTGTCACTGCTGTGTTCTTAAATATCACTATCTTTCTAGTTGCCTGTCTCTTATGTTAATTTGACCATATATCTCATTTCCTCTCTGCTTTCACTGGTTTGTGTGAGTAAGCACAAAATTATCATTTTGTGAAATCACTCCCCTTCAACTATTTGAATTTATTGGCCATTCTACTGTATTCCAGTACTGGAATACAAAAGTGATCACCCCCTTTCAATCTATCATGCTGTTTTAAAAATAGTGACTCTCCACTAAAACCTAACTTTTTAGACAGGTAAAACTTAAGTTACCTACTTTCACATCTAAGTTCTCTAGTGCACACTGCAGTGTTTAGGATAAACCATTTTTTTTTCATCTTACCTTTAAGCATCCCTGTGACTAGCACTTGCTCTAATACCTGCTGGAAAGCACTAGGAAGCCTTAAACTGATACAAGCACTCAACTCTCCTTATTAATAAGGATAAATTAATCATAGGCACTAAACAGCCTATAATTGCACAGTACCTTGCTAAGGTAAGGGAAAACAGCGCCTGTACTTTTCAAAAAAAAGCACCAAACCAGGCATGTCCAAGGTTCAGCTTCTGTTGAGTTCTCCTGTCCACCTGATGAATCTGGGCATACTGGGGCAATGCAGCAATTGCCTCATGTACACAAACAACCCTCTCCTCCTACCACTCAACACTACAACCTGTGAGAGATGCACTTACATAGCCAAACTGGAAGCAAAGCTCTCTCCACCCAAGATTGTGCTAGACAGTCAAGAGGAGAAGGTTAACACCTGCACTACATCCCAAGCAACACATAGCCCTTCTAAACTCACACCACCAACACCCACACATAGCAACATTAAATCCACATATGCGGAGGCCCTTAACAGTAACTTGCCCAAGCAACAAGGACCTCCAAAGCTGAAACACAAACAAACACCAGTCACAACCAAAGTGTCACATAGCTCACAACACCAGTGTGTCACCCAGCAACAGCCCCTAAGGCAAGACAATGTACCTAACACTTAGTCATAGGTGACTCTATAGTCAGGCACACTGATGTCCCACTCACCAGGCTGAACAAGGAGAAAATTACAGTGAGCTGCCTGTTGGGTGCCAGGATCCACCACATAACTCATGCACTCAAGTCACTCCACAACAAGTACAAATATGTCTCTGTCATTGTCCATGTTGGAGTGAATGACTTGAGACGTACCTCCCTTGACTACATGAAAAGAGACATGGAAGAGCTCTCGGATCATGTGGCCCAGACAGGTATGACCCTAGCCCTGAGTAGCATCCTGCCTTTGCCCAGAATGATACCACAACATAAGGACAAAATGATTGACTTCAACAATTGGCTAAGCTTCTGGTGTTATTCAAAGGGGATCCAGTATTTGTCTGTCTGGGACAACATGATCAACAGACTACGATGCTTTGCCAGAGATGGTCTGCATCTGTCGCCCCTGGAATAAAGGCTCTTGCCACCTCTATAGTGCCTTTTTTAGGCAAAGTTCAAAGGACAAAACTACCACTGTAACAGGTACAAGCATGCAAATTCTGAATGTAATGCTACTCAATGCTAGAAGTCTAAACCTCAAAATGCACTCTCTGATGGCACTCCTAAAAATGGAGAACATCGATATCTGTGCAGTAACTGAGACCTGGTTCAAGGCTCCAGAGGGCACACCTGGAATTCCAGGTTGCAACTCTTACCACATTTTTAGGCTACCAAACCAGGATCGAAACACTAAAGGTGAAGGAGTGTCCATATTCACCAAGGATATTCACACCACCAGGTTAGTTGCCCAACACAATGCATCTGAAATTCTCCAGGTGCAACTAATACTAGGTAAGACTGCAATCCAAATTGTAGCTTGATACAGATCCCCCACCATGCCCCGAGATTCTCACTACACCTTTCTAAACATACTGGAAAATATTAATATACAACCAAACCCCCTAATACTGGTTGATTTCAACTACCCTGCCATTAACTGGGAAAACTACTCGTGTACCACCACCTTTGCCCAACGGTTCTTGGAATTCATAAATTCCAATGCCCTGGGTCAACTAATCCATAGTCCCACCAGGGGCTCCAATATCCTAGACCTGGTCATTACCAATATGGGAAATTGATGCTCCACACCTATGGTCACCCCCTCATTGGTCAGATCAGACCATAAGCTAATCAACCTTAACATTCACATCCCACCCCCATCCCACCCATTAAGGAAACCTCCATAAAAAAACTTCTCCAAAGCCAACTTCATGCTACTCAAGTCAGAAGTTACAAACTTCATGACACCCATGCAGACGGGAACTGAAAGTTTGACTTCTGAGTCCTACACTAAGGCACTGTACAAGCACATCCACTCATGCATGAATCGTGCCATCCCAAATAGAACCAAGAGGCTCTCTTCCAAAAAAGGAAGCCAATCTGGTGGTCCCCTGCATTAAACAAACTTTACAACAAAAGGAAGAAACTGTTGCAGAAAAGAGGAAAATCTCAGGATGCAAAAACTCCCTTACCAGCCTCTGTAAGAAGCTGAAATCCCTCATAAAATCCTCCAAAGCTAGTTATGAAAATAAAATTGCCAAAGATTCCAAAGACAACCACAAGGCATTCTATAACTATGTCAAGAATCTAAATGGCAATGCTGAGATCTGCTCTGAGCTACAACAGAATGGCATTAAATATACTGATCCCAAGGATATTGCCAATATCCTGACAGATCAATTCAGTGCCAACTTCACCCCCCTCTCACCTCCTAAATGGCCCATCTCAATACCGGAAGATTGACAAATTCTGGTAATAACTGCCACACAGGTAAAAAATGCACTCTCCAAAGCTAAGAATACAGCATCCATGGGACCAGATGACATCCCAGGCTGTGTACTACATGAACTACAAAATGAACTGGCATCTCACCAAAGTGTCATGTTTAATCATAGCCTCACCTCAGGCTTCATGCCTACTGAGTGGAGCACAGCTACAGTTATCCCACTCCACAAGGGGGGATCCACCTTGGATCCTGGGAACTACCTCCCCATCAGTCTGACGAACTGGATCTGTAAGGCCATGGAATGTATTATCATAGAACTTATAAACAAAGACATTGGCAACCTTAAAACACTGGACCCCACCCAGTTTGGGTTCGTGAAGGGCTGATCTTGTCTTCTGAACCTGATTGACTTCTTTGAATCAGTCTCCAGAGCCGTGGACGAGGGTAAGGCAGTCCACACAGCCTATCTGGACCTCACCAAGGCCTTTGACACCATCCCCCACTCTGGAATCATAGATAAACTTAATAAGCTGGGCATTAATCCCTACGTCACTCGATGGGTTGCCAACTGGCTTACTGACAGAACCCACACTGTAAAAGTAGCTGACTCCAAATCCAGCCCCAGACAAGTGACAAGTGTAGTACCTCAGGGTTCAATCCTGGGACCTCTCTTGTTTGGCATCTACTTCTCTGAAGTACAGGCCAACACTAAGGGACTCTGGCTAACAAAGTTCACAGATGACTACAAACTGGGAGCCATTATTGAATCCCCAAATGATGTTGATACTATACACAAGGGCCTTACAGAAACAGATGCTTGGTGCTAGAGCCATGGCTTCAAGCTCAATGCCAAGAAATGTATAGTTATCCCCTTTGGGAAAAAACATGTACCCGTGAATTACCACATAGGTGACAGTACACTAAACACCAAAAGTGTGATAAGAGACTTAGGGGCACAGGTGGACAGTGGTCTCACCTTCAATAACCACATCACCACAACAGTCAGGAAATCCTTCTATGTGACACATCTCATCACTAAGGGCTTTTCATCCAGAAAAAAGGAGGTCATTGCCCCACTGTACTCATCCTTCATTAGACCCATTATAGAATTCAATGCCCCATTTGGTATGCACCTCTCAAGACATCTGCAACAACTGGAAAGGCCGCAAATATACCTCACTAAAACAATCACAAGCCTAAAGCAGATGCCTTATGCTGACCGCCTTAAAAAACTCCAGCTATACTCTGTCACATATCGTCTACACCGAGGTGATCTCTGCTTAACATACAAGGCTATGTCAAACCCAGAGCTGTTGGACATGCTACACTTAAAGAAATCCCAATCCCTCAGAGCCACATGCTCCAGGGATCTAAACTTTGTCATCATAATAACCAAAACATGCTGGAGGGATAGATTTCTGACCCAGAAACTCCCAAGACTCTGGAATAGACTGCCCATACATGTCAAGCAGAGCACCTCTTTGGCCCTCTTCAAAAAAAACCTTGATGATTGGATGGGAGAAAGGAAATTCACCCCAGGGATCATGTCAGTCGCCCTGCTAGACAGGGGTCCAGGAAAGTAAATAGTGTGGGAAGAAATAGCCAGGGAATTGTTATGACTAGGTATGTATAGGCCCTAGGGCCAATAGCCTAGTACCAACCTATGAACCTATCAACCTATGAACATGTTTCCTGGGGTAGATGAAAAAAAATTCATGCACCTGGTTCCCCTTTGTAAAGGTGTCACTGTGGACACTGTTACCTCTAAATGCCTGCCATCATTCTCAAAGTGTTCCTTTGAATTTGGAGATACTGATGGAGAGGTGCAGGGGTGTTCCTCCTGCACAAGCATGAGTAGCATGTCAGCTTGACCACTGCACCAGCAAAGGCACCCACCACATCAACACTGAGTTCCTCCACTGGAACACCATCTGGGAGTGAATATGCTCAAGGCTTTCTGGACTTGGACTCCAGTTAGTACTTCCTCAGCCATTCTTCCCTTATCCGTTCTTCTACACCTTCTTTCCTATTTCTCATCCACACTACCCTCTCATATAAAAACTATCTGAAAAAATAGGTGGGTCTATATCCAGCCAAAAACATAGTGCGCATCCTTTCCCAACTGCTCCAGCACAAACACTTTTGAGACTTTCCTTGTGTGTTCCCCTCTTTGTTTGTCTGCCCTTTTTCAGTCTTATATACTCCCTAAGTGCTGTTGCAGTTGGCTATAAGGGAAGGGACATTCCTTCACTCTCAACGGTCCTTCAATATCTGTTCTTCTATGTCCTCATGAGTTTAAAAAGGTCAGTCTGTAAGTAACTTATTAAAATTGGGGCAGTATTTAAAACTGTCCCTGGTTCTTATCCTTACTTGCAGTCTATACAGCAGCACTCACTAAGTCCTCTATAGATAAATGGTAGATGGTATCAGGTATGTATATAATTTTATTTTATTTTTTTTATTGTTACTGGCACAAAACCAGATCTTTTGCATGGCTGAGGGCTGCTTAGTCCTCCGCTGTTTCTGATTTTGTAGGACATGCCTATTTTACTACATACAAGTAACAGGCATTTCAGTTCAGACTCCCTATCCTTCAGAAAATGCATGTTAATGTAAAACTTGTTCTAGCAATTTTCTAACTATATAAGAATACTGTTTAAAATCTGGCCCTAATTTTGCCCCCTCCAGTTATTTTTGACATTGTCCAGGTTTCTTGCACTAAGAGGTTAAGTGTCATGTCACAGGTTTATAGGTTCATGCCAGATTACAAGACTAACGGCTTAAGGGCCCTTACAAGCCTAGCCAATATAACCTGATTTTATCAAATATATGGTCCCTATGGGCAAGAGGATGACATAGATTTGTGCCTGTGCATTAAGTATCTTACAGACTGCCCCTGTCCATAAAGGACATAGGCACTACCCCAAGTGTGAATTTGTGATTCCCATCCATTGATCTAATTTGCATTTCGAAGAGGACCAGGGCAGGGCTCTGATTAATGTAAATAGCAAGCTTGTTCCAAAAAAGGGGCAGTCTCTGAGACACATCTATGTCTCTTCAGCATGTTTTGTTTGAGTCACTGAGTTTAGATACCTAGATTAGGCGACCCTCATGCTATTTGACTTGCAGATGTCATTCTGGTAAATCACTGAGGATTACGCTCAGTCAAAAAATGTTAGACATTGCAGTTCTGTGTTTCTGTCCAGAAAATGTTTGTAAATACAAAATCTGTTGTTCTAGATAAAATTATATCCTGTCCAGACCTTCACAGCTTCTAGAGGCTTGTAGCCCCTGTACAACAAGATTGTATAATTCAATTTTGACACAGGCTTAGTTGTCGAGTCTGCCCTGAGTCCCGCCTTCTCAGAAGTGTACACAGATAGTCGCTGTAGCTTGTAGGGGAGTTGGGGATGATGTCATTATTTGTTCAAGTTTATCAGATTTTAAGTGTAAGCACCTACTTATTCTTTTATATAATTTGCAATTAAATTTTGCCTCTGTGTTTCCTGGCTCATATGTGAATGAATTTGCTGGGGTTCATATGATATTCCTTCATCACTTTAGATATTTAACTTTCCTCCCAAATAGAGGTCACTGTTCTTGTGTTGCACTGGGAACAGTTTGGTCAGTTTTCTCTAACTTTCCTCACAAACGTCAGGGAGTACACAGAGGGTCAACTAAGCTTCATAGGTGTAGTCTACAGTCTAAAAGTAATAAGTTGGAAACATTTTTTTTTCCATTTTCCCCTCAATCAAACATCAGCTGTATATGCAGGTGCCTGTACTTTATGGGAAAATAAAGAAACATTCTGTGTATGGCTGACAGCAAATACGTTTTATTTGTTTTTCAGTCTTGTACAATTCTGACATTACAGAGGTACATAAAAAGGTGGTTGTTTTTGTGTGTGTGTGTGTGTGTGTGTGTGTGTGTGTGTGTGTGTGTGTGTGTGTGTGTGTGTGTATCAGCAACAATTTTTTTAAATAAATATTAGCCATTTTTCCCTTAATTTTCATCTCAATTTAACACCAGACAGGGATATACAGAAAGTGACTAAATTTTTTAAAGTGGTGTAGGGAGGCAAGTACTGTTTTGAGATATGATTTATGCATCACCACCTGCATTTGTCTATGTTTATTGTGCACTGCTATTTGATTAACTGTGAGCATTAATCTTAGGATACAACTCATTTCCTCCTTAAATAAAAATAGATTGAATTTCCTTTCTTATGGATGATTTTTTGTTTATGCCTTCACTGAATCACAAAGTAGGAAAAAAAACACTAAAAACACACCTCAGAGCATTTTTAAGTCCATGCCTTCTATGTGCCTAGAGGCCACTTGAGTGCCAGCTTAATATACTCATTACACTGTAGTTTTTGTCAGTTAGGATGTGATAAAATGATCCGGGGAAGCCATGGCTGAAGAACAAGATAATTGTTCAGGCTATCAATGGATGAAAAGGCTGTTTAAAAAACTGTAAAATACACATCAAAGCATCTAGAACCCTTGGCTTATTGCAATTATTTCCACTGCAGTTAGTACAGTGCAGTCTTGGTCAGTCAGGGTGTATTAAAATGTTTCAGGGAAAAAAACAAAGTTGACAAGCAGGACTGAATTTTTTCCCTTAATCGTGATTTATGTTCAGGGCATCATTGGATGGAAAAGTTGTTTAAAACATGTAAAATGCACCTCAAAGCATGTAGAACCCCAGCTAAATGCAGTTGTTTCATACTCAGTTAACTAGAGCAGTCTTGCCTACTTAAAATGTGTTTAAATAATACTGGAAAAACCTGAAGAGGAAGACAAACACTGAGAAAAAGGAAGAAAAAATGAAATCTGGATGGTTCAGGCAGACCAGGATGGGTGCACTGGGTGGTTTGTGTGGGTTGGGGTGGTTTCATGAAACCCTTTCACCTAGAGCACCAGTTGACCAAAGGCTGGTCCTGCATAGCTAAACAGTGTTGTGACCCGGGGAGGACAAACTATCTATGTCCTGTTATTTTATGAAATTATTAATCTCAAATTCTAGATAGATTACAGTACAGCTGTCATCTCTGCCTAACCATCAACTGAAAAAAATAATAAAAGCTAAAAAAAATAGCAAAATAACAGAATAATTGGAGTTACCTATTTTGTGGAATGATTTTAGTTAATGAAACACAAGTTCAGAAATGATTTGTAAATATCTCAGGTACATAGGCTACTCAAATATTTTGAAAAAAAAATGTATTTCAAAAGATGATACTTTTACATAGTGTGCACACTTGATGCATTTTGTACTCCTTTATTTATGACAGTAGTTTACCTACATCCATTACCTGTCTAGCTGGTATGTCTAGATCCCTGCTCATGTTGATTTGTTTTCTCTGTAGTATTCCAAGACTTCTCCCTATTACTTCTTCTTCGTTTCTTATCCACCTAATTTCATTTAGCCATAACATACTTCTGGTGACTTCCAGGAACTTGCAGTCCATCTCCCCTCTGGATCCTCTCATAGCCTGTTTACAACTTTCACTTCTATTAACACAATTCTTAATTATTTTATTTCTTATCTTCTCCAGTGCTTTTCCTTCTCATGTCCTATTCCCTGCATATAAAATTCACACACTGGTTCTTTATCTTTGCCATATATACTGTTACATCTTTCCATTTCCAATTCCCAGAGTTCCTTATCACACCTACATTCTAAAAATGTGTCCCATTTATGGGAATGTTTCTCCGAATTTCCAGAACTCTTAGGTCTCTTTCTTCCCCTCCTTGTTTAAATTCCTTGGTATTAAGCAAAGACTTAACTAGGGTAGAACACAAGGGTGGCTTCTTCAAGTGTAAGCTGGTAAAAGGGGTATGAATGTCACTGTAAAACAGGTGCCGATCTATTTCTAGACATGTCAGCAAAATTGCCAATATTAGCTTGAGAAGCCAGGATTTAACATCACTGTTATATAAAGAAATTAAATATGGTCTTGTGTTTTTTATTCAGCATTCAGGGGTCAGGGCAGTTGCTAGAAGCAATTTACTGACTGGAAGATTTTTTTTCCTCCTTGGGGAATGCCCAAGACACACATTTGCTCAGCTTTTATTCTAGTGTTAAGCACCCTGTGTATAGAATTCTTAGGCTCCTCTTCTATCATTTGGGTCATTTGTTTCTGTGTCTTACCCCTTTCCCCACTTTCTACCTTTTTTCTCAGTTCCATCCTTTCTTTAACTGGTTTCTTATAGCTTCATCTTTCCTTTTTCTTCATTGCTCGTATAGCCTTCTTGTACCACCTTTTTATTTGCTGTCCCATTTTTTTCAGGCGATTATATTCTCCGTTCTTTCTCTCCACTCTTCTCGTTTGTAACCTTCCCTTCTGCCAGCTTACCCAGCTCTCCCTCAGCCCTTAGCATATCCACTAGCCCGTCTGTGTAACTATATACTTATCCTCTAGTTCCATCAGCATCTTCAGTACTTGCATTCACCCTACAGTTGCCGACCTTTGTATATTTGTCTAGCTTTCCACTTGCCAGTTTCTTGTCTTCCTATGGCATCTTCCCCTCTCCCATATTGTTGTCACTTGCCCTTCTCCCCACTTCATATTATCCCCAGCTTTTTATTGCTTTTTCCAATGTTTCTTTAAAAACCCTCATCCACTGTTCTGTGTCTGTCTTGTTTTATCTACAATATCAGGTTATATGGCAGTGCCAATGCAGGTATTTGTAGCAGTCTCTGGCAGTTTTTATCTTTGATAATCTTTATATCTGCTTCCCCAGTTTCCTGTCCTTTCAACCCATTCTTCCAGTTCTGACTGGATCCTGTGTACAGTCTCCTCCCCTGGTTATTTATTTATTAGTAGTTATTTGTTTATTTATTTATTTTATTGAATTTTTAGATCACTAAGTTCTGACCCATTTGACTCTTGGCCTGCTGTACGTTCAGCCTACTGTTAGATTCTTCCCTATGTGTGTTTACACCAGTGTTGCTGTCATCCTTATTGCATTAACTTTACCTAGCATCACAAAGGTTATGTTATCTCTTCTACTGAATGTCTCTGCCATTTTGTTTTTTAGTTCTTCTAGATTTTTGCATACCATAAATAGAAGTGTATGCCTTTTTCTTTTACCCAGCTACTTTAGATATTACTTCTCTTGTACTTCCCTGCTGCTCCTTGTCCTTTACCTGCATTTATTCATACCAGCGCTATTGTTTACATCGCTCTTAGGCCCAAACCCATTTCAAATTTCTTGAGTATGGTTACTGGCTCTCCCATTGCCTCTTCTGTGTTGGTGGACATGAGTATATAGTCATCCACTTATAATAAAAACTCTGAGTCAACCCCTTTTTTTTTCATCCTCCAACTGTAACCTCTTCATACCTCCCCAGGAAGCTTTTCAATTACTAAGGTAAAGAATCCAGGTGAGGGCTGACATCCTTGCTTGGTCAGTCTGTGCACATTCATTAGTTAAGATATCTCTGTTCCTTTTCCACCGCTTTATACATGGTCTGTACGG
>NC_056744.1:813693685-813698685 GCF_019279795.1 Protopterus annectens
GGAAAGTGATAAAGAAGTGACTACCTTAGACATGTGCATTCCTGATCAAGTCCAGTCATACTAAATTTATTGGGCCGATGGGTTATGAATAACAAGTGGCAGAACAACAAAGAGAGTTATTTAATGTTGTGATAGGCAGGATGATTACAGGAAAACCTATGGGAAGAACAACTGAAAGGATATGGCTATATGGGAATGAAACTGACAATCAGGACCAGCATAATTGTTTTAGTAGGTAAAAGTGGGAGGAGTATATGAGAACCAGATTCAGATACATGAGCTAGACCTACTGGAAATACAGAGGATGCAATTAGGAAAGAAACAAGGGCAGGCAGTTTTCAGAAATAGTGTTGTGAGGAGTACAGGCTGAAACTGATCCATACTGCATGCCTGGAAGAGAGGTCGACTGCTTTTTTGGAAGGAATTTTGTTGGGTACATGATGATCTGGCATACATCTTTCTGACTGAAAAGCACATAAATGAAGTAAGAGATATTAGTAGAGAGGTCTGACCCTAACAAGAAAGAGTTAAAGGCTGTGATAAATAATTGATAGCATTTTATGTACAGTTGTACAATATAGACATAATGCGTGGGGTGGAGAAAAAGAGATGGGTTACCACAGTACATTTTAAAAGATTGGGATGAAATACTACATTAAAATGGAAGTATTCATTTCAGAAGCTGAGGCATGGATAGTGGAGAGTGATAAATAGAAGAGGAAAATGCTAAGGGGGTCCTACCCAATAAAAATGTATCAATGAGAGAGCTGCAGCACAGCAGGATAGACCTTAAAATGTAGTTGATGCAACAGACATTTAGAGGAAGTAGTGGTGTCTCCCAAAAATGGGAAGGATTCAGTATATCCTGGGTGTTGCATGTCAGCCAGTGGAAACATTAAAATACTGCAGTTATCTTCCCATATATCCTGGGTGTTGCACGTCAGCCAATGGAAACATTAAAATACTGCAGATATTTTCCCATATACCCTGGGTGTTGCATGTCAGCCAATGGAAACATTAAAATACTGCAGGTATTTTCCCATATACCCTGGGTGTTGCATGTCAGCCAATGGAAACATTAAAATACTGCAGATATTTTCCCATATAGACATGATTCCGGGCCACATGTTGCACTGTCTTTATTCTTCTCCACCAGCATTACTGTAGTGCCAATCTAGACTCACTGCTAATGCAGACTCACCAGTAGATGAGCAATTTTTCTAGTATCTTCAGATTGTACTACAACTAGAATGGATACAAAAGGGTGAGTCTGTCAGAATATTTACTCTTTATTTTGCTTAAAAATTCATATAAACAAATTATGATTTATATTTTACTTTCCTGTAACCTCTCCTCATTGCATGATCTTACCTTAATTTTCTAGCTAACTTTCATGCCAAAGCTATATAAATAATCAGATCCCATCAAGTGACCATTTCAACAGTGAAGCCAGGGATGTACCTTATTGAACATGCGTTTGTCTGAAACCCTGGCAAGTCAGGTACCTTCATATTTGCAGATTGTTCAGTATTCTTGTATGTATATTTTCACAAAGTGTATTAAGGGGAACTGAATATGGAAATGAGAGCCATGGGGCATATTTATACAAAATAATCAATAAATAAACCAAGATGCCATCTGTAGGTTTCAGAGACAACAACCTATTCAGTCTTAAGTGCAGGGCTAATGACCTAAACTGAGCAATACTGCAAATTTCAGTTTGGGTCTGTAAGTAGTATACATGGGAGTATGAATTGCCTCAATCCAGGCAACTTGTTTAAAAAGTTATGCCACAAAAGCTTGATGGATGGGCTTATGTGTCTCACTGAGCCAGAAATGTCATTTGGAACTTTATGCTCCAGTTATAGGATTCCTTTTGAAAATGCTAGGGGTAAGGGACCAGCCAGTGAGTTATTTACAATGATGCCCCCTTTGAAAATTCACATTAAGGTTAAAGGGAGCATGACCAAAACAGGGTTACTGGGACCTACCATTAAATCATGTGGTCTATCAGATGACTTTAGAAACTTATGTCTGTGAAATGCTAATGAAGTTCAACCTCTATTCTTGCTGGAAATGCTGAAGATAATGGATAGAACTGGAGTGCAGGCATAACATGCCTCTTCAATGTTGCTTAAAAAGTGGGAGCAATTCCATTGGACTGGAAAACTGGACTTCACATCATTAGGAAAAGTGACTGATGCATGTAGCCTGATCATCAGGGCATTGTATTTCTCTGTCTACATATAACAGACCATACCAGAATGCTAGAAGGGATAGTTCATTTCATTGCAGAGCCTCAGATTCAAGAGGAACAATGTGAATTTTGACCCAGCCATAGAAAAGTTAACTTGTTACTTAGTCTTGTGCAGTTGTGTGATGGGTCATGGGAGTCTAAAATCAACTGTATAGTTGTTTGCAGACTTAGAAGAAAGATAAGGCCACCTGCCCCAGCATATGGGTGGTCAAGTATGAGTGAAATACTGAGCCAATTTTTTGTGTCATGAGGTCCCTGTATGAATGCAGTCACAGTTGTCTGATTTCTTTGTCATTGTCAAGTTCAATCAAATCTGATAGCGGTGCTTTACTGAAAGTATGCTATTTTTACTGGTCCTGCTCATGCTTTTTATGGACATGATATCAAAATGCACATAAGACTGGATAGGTAATTGCCTTTCTACCCTACAGATGGCATCTTGGTTCCTTATTGATTATTTTGTCTTTTTTTTCCCTCTTCTGGCATTGACTTCATACCAAAGCAATTAGGTGCAGAGAATGAAATAAATGCGATGAAAATCAGCATTTCCATATCTGAAGCTAGGATGATTTCCTAGAAAACAGTGATCGCTTTCATCACTTTCTGGGGTAGAGATCATCATTGTGATAGCACAGATGAGTGTGAGGTTGTCAAGTAAATGGTGTCAGATTGTACATTCTTGTTGATATTTAAATGATGTGAGACAATGGAGCAGGAGCGGAATTGTCACGAAAGGTCTCACTTTACTGATTTATCTACATCCTGTCCTCTGTTATGGTCACAAGTTAAGGGTAGTGATGAAAAAAAAAAAAAAAGATCAAATTGAGAAATGAGCTGGGAATAGTCAGTTATGATCAGGCTGTTATGCTTACTATCCATGCCAGTAGGTGTGCAGCTTGGTAAATGAAAAGCCTTAGAGCACAGCTACAGCTCTTTAACATAGAGATAAATCCAGGTGATTCAGGTATCTTATGCGCATGCCTAATGGTCAGCTACTGATTAAATTATTTTGAGCATGACTCCTGCAAAGGAGACCATAAGGCATACACATTTCAAATTAGAAGTATATATAGGGGTCAGGCTGTAAGTGCAGGGGACTAAAGGTCTTGGTGAGAAACCTCTGAGGTCTCTCCAGTTGCTGCAGATGTCTGGTGATGTAGATACCGAAGGGAGCATTGTACTCTACTATTGGTCTGATGAGAGCTGAGTACAGGGGAGATATAACCTCCTTAGCTTTGGATGCTATACCCTTGCTTATAAGGTGTGCAATGTAGAAGGCCTTGCTTACCACTGTGGACACCTGATGATCAATATTAAGGCTGCTATCAACTTGTGTTCCTAAATCTCTCACCACTGGGTTTGAACTTAAGGGGATATTATTAATGTTTTAATTAGCAGGGGTTTCTCCTTTGCAGAAGGAGATGATAATGACTGGTGTCAAAACCATGGACTTAAACTAAATGCAAAAAAATCCAATATCATCCCCTTCGGCACACTATGCAAGTCCATTTTGTAGTATGCTGACATCTTTGGGTAATTCATTGATTGCACCCAGTTTGCAGACATCAGCAAACTTGATAAGCCATAGGCCATCTATTTTTGCCTGGACTTCTGAGTAATAGATATCAAACAGTAGGGGGCCTAGCACAGATCCCTGTAGAACACAGGTCTGGAAGTATTGCTGGCACCCCCAATTTTGAATGTATGTGTTCTGTTTGTGAGCCACTTGACAACCAATCTAATGATGTCAGTGTTAATCCCCAGCTGGGTGAGTTTTTCAATGATGCCTAAGTGAGGGATGGTGTCAAAGGTCTTGGCTAGGTTGCGATAGGCAGTGTGAACTGTTTTGCATTCATCCAGGGCCTTGGTGACATTCCTGAAGAAATCAACCAGGTTTAGCAGACAATATTTGCCCTTAACAAAGCCAAATTGAGTCAGGCCAAGAGTTTGAAGGTCACCTACATCCTTGTTGATAAGATCTGTGATGATTCTCTCCATGGCCTTGCAGATAAGGCTGGTTAGGCTTATGTGACTATAGATCCTGAGGTCAGTTGAGGGACCCCCCTTTGTGCAAGATGATTGCAGTTACTGTTTAGATTCATAGTTTCATAGGTTCATAGATTAGTATTAAGCTAACTGCCTAAGCTTAGCCAATTATCCCTTGTGAGACTCAAACCCTGCACCTTGTGTTTGTAAGGCAAACACTTTAACTATTAGGCCACCCTCCCAACCCACTCAGCTGGGACAAAACCAGTGCTTAGTCTGAGATTGAAGAGTGTACTCAGCAGTTCTGCTAACTTATGTTTTAGACCATTTAATAGGCAAGCTGGGATACTGTCCAGTCCCATAGAGGCTGTGTTTTTTGCCTTGGAGAGTATGGATATGACATGCTATCTTGAGATACTAAGCAAAGGATTGGTGACAAGTATGTTTTTGGGTATGATTGGTAGGGACGGGGGGAGTGAAGTTTTCAGCAAACCTGTCCAATAGCAGGTTGGTGATGTGGTACCATCCACAGAGAGATTGGCACAAAGTTGGGCCTTCCCTTTTAGATTTTGCACATAGCTAAATAATGCTTTGTGATTTACCTTAGCTAGGGATGCTAATTTAATTTCATAATTAACATTAGAAAACTTTACATGATGTCTAAACTGCTTGTTTATGCTTTGGAGGGAGTTCTTCCTTGGCTGGGACCATTCCCTCTTGTTTTTTTTTTTTTTTACAGCAATTTCTTTCTCTTATT
>NC_056744.1:814003685-814136185 GCF_019279795.1 Protopterus annectens
GAGAGAAGTTGGTTGTTGAGTAGGTATGGTATGAGTTGGTGGTGCACACATTTTTAAAGTATTTTATCTAGTGGAGACAGGATGGCAATGGGGAAGTAGCTAGTGGGGTAAGTGGAGGTACCATCTTTGTGGAGGGAGATGATATAGGTCTTCCAGATAGGTGGAATAGTGGTTTCTAAAACAGATCTGTTTAGAAGGATGGATACTGAAGGCATTCAGAAGGAATGCCATCAGCTGCAAGTGTAGTAGGTTTAAGTTTGGTTAGCAGCCTTTTGAAGTAGTTGGTAGGGATGGGTTGAAACTGGAAGGTTGTTTTGGGTCTATGTATAGGTACAGAGCTATTAGTGGTGGTGGATGTGGACAGTTTTTGAACAAGGCTGGAGATTGTTTCCATAATGCATTTTTTGAAGGTACCTGGTATATTTGTGATTTTGCTAGTGGAGGTAGGAGATGGTGTGGAGGGTTTGCCAGGGTGGAGTAGTTTATTTATTCCTCCCAAGAATTTTTGGGGATTGTTTTGATGCCTGTTTTGTAGCTGTATGAAATAATTCTTTTTATCTAGTCAATAATCAGGTTGGGCAAGCTTCCTTTGATGAGTGGTGATGGTGACCACCATGCACCCATGCACCCAAACAATCACCATTCCAGGTAATTCATTAATTTCTCTGCCCCTTCTGCCCTGTTTCTGTACATTGGTTTCATTCATGTTGGGAATCCCTTTGAAAACTTTGAAAAAATATGCCATAAATATGCCAGCAGTGTTTCTCTCAATGTATATTTCTATTAAAATGCTTTGAAACTCAGCTGAATGTATATTTATTGAAGAAAATTTCAAACCTAAGACCACCCATTTACCTAACCCCCCCTACTCACTTAATGTCAAAAGAAATAAAAAATAAAGTATTTCAAGTTTCAAGTTCTAGCTGCATGAACACATATGATATATGTGATAGCAGATAGGTTATAGTAAGAGATGTAAGAGTCTTAATTTGCAAGGAGTAACAACCCGACATGGCTCAGTAGTTCACTAAGTCTGCATCCCTTTCATCCCTTTCTAATTGATATCACACACATCACACATAAATTTAATTTATCCTAAGACCAGGCCTGCTCTTCCTAACCTTCCATCCAAAATAAGGAACAGTGAGTATTCTCAGAGGCACACAGTAACAGATTAATAACTCATTCAGTTTTTAATGTTCACATTCTCTCCACACAGACAATAATCAACAAAGTCCATTAGGGCTAGCCATGCAGTCTACTGTATTACCATCGCTACATGCAATTTTTGCTTATTAATAAATGTGTAAAATAATGTTTTTTTCCTTCAAAATAAATATAGAAGTAATTACATTATTATAGATAATTAAATTGAATAAGTGTTTATTGTAATTGATTGATTAATTTGTTATTTGGTCTAATAATATTGCATATATATTGAGTCTTTTTTAAACCTTGAGGAAGAGCGCAATTGTAATGTGAAAAAACGCTTGTTTTTAATAAATTCAGTTCATTTATTAACAGTCAGTTTGTATGAAATCTGATCACAACAGAAAAAAAACTTTGCTTTACAAATAATGCCTGTCTTCTGGTAAACTTACCTGCTTAAATACAGTGTTGATGTCCATTTTACTAGCCACACCAACAGATTTGTCTTCCACGAAATGAGAAACCCTACAGTCAGGACTGCTTTTTTGTATCATTTCTAAGTTTTAGGAATTGTTCATTAGCTGCTGGGGTTTTAGTAGCTCTTCAAAATTCTAGCCTCTGCTCCTTACTGGTATTTTATTTTTAGTCTCTTTGGTAATCCAGGGGTCTGTTTTCACTTTGAGTTTTGTAGTACGGGCTGGAGCGTGGGCATTTAGAATTTTTAGGAAAGTATTATTGAAGTGGGTTACAGCTTCTTCTAAGGGTAGTACTTTTAGTACATTCCAGTTATAGTATTTTAGCTAGTAGTTTGAATTTGTTAGGGTTGTAGCTTTTTGTGTTCCTGGTTGTTTGTAATGAGGAAGTAAAGTAGTTCTGGGTTTTGAATTTTAGTAGAAAGGTGGGCTGGTGGTCCCTTAGGGTGTCATGAAGGACACCTGCTTGGAAAGAGGTGTTAGTCTTATTTAATAAGATCCAGTATAGGAGGCTTTCTTTGATTCTTGAATTTCCTAGTCTAGTGTTTGATTGGATGACTTGAGAGAAACTGTAAAGGTTGATACAGTTAGTTGGGTTTTTGGCTGAACATGTGTTCCAGATGATATTAAAATCACCGAGAATGATAGTTTCCGGGATAAGTTTTGACTTGTCCATTGTAAGAAGGCTTCTAGGGTAGGGATATTGTTACCTAGTGGTATATAGCAGGTGATAATACTGATTTTTTTTGTCGCTAAGTTTGAATTTAGCAAGGAGTAGTTCAGTATTATTAAAGGATGGGATTTGAAGATTAATAATGGTTATGTTTAGGTTTCTTTTATAAAGTAATGCTACCTCTACCCCTTTTTAAACAGTCTGTCATGGTGTAGGGCATTGTATCTAGTAGGGAGGAACTTATTGTCAGTTGTTGCAGGCTTTAACCAGGTTTCAGTAAGACATAGCATGTCAGGGGAAAAAAATCTGTCCCTATGTCTGGGCTGTTATTCCCCCAATATTTCTGGTGTTGTCCAGATTTCTTGCACTGGGAGTTTGAGAGGTATGACAGTCTGTGAAAACACCAACATAGTACTACCTCACATGCAAAAGATGTGAGTAATTCCAGATTAGAACCAACAACACCATCACCCATGCTAGCTTCCCTAGTCCACTGAGCCACACAGGATGCCAGACAGAGAGGCATCATTCATCAACACAATCAACAGCACAAATATGTACATTGTTATCCTGCGAGAAGAGAGACATACAGTGTGTGAGCAATATCTATGTTAGAGCTCTGAGATTGCCTGGTCCACTTATATACCATAGCTGATTTTCTGTTAAAGCAGTTATATGAGTACACTGCTGTGTTGTGATATGCAAAGTAGTAGAAAGTAAGATGGGAAATGAGCAGTTCGGATTCAGATCAGGATGCAGCAGAATTGATCCGATGTTTGCAGTGAGACAGATTCTTGATAGGAAGCTCGAGATGAGGAGAGAGTCCAACTGGGTGTTCCTAGACTTGCAAAAAACATATGACAAGGTTTCAAGAAAGCTGATCTGGGCAGTACTGTGGTGGTTTGAAGTCCCAGAAATATTAGTAGAATTAGTGCAGGCTATGTACAAGGACCCAATGACTCAAGTACAAACAGTGTTCAGCCTCACAAAGGGGTTCCCAGTGGGAATGGGTGTAAACCAGGGTTCAGCTCTGAGCCCACTGCTGTTCATACTGGTGATGGACTACATTAGCAAACAGGTCGGAGGGGACAGATCAACAAAGTTACTTTATGCAGATAATGTGGCATTGCAGGCTGATTCTGAGTTAGAACTTCAGCAAAGGATAGGAGAATGGAATGCAAAACTGAAGGCACATGAGATGAAACTAAGCACAGATAAGACTGTGGTTATGGCAGCAAATTGGGGAAATCAGAAGAAGCTAAGAATAGAGATAGAAGAGAAGACAGTGGAACAGGTAAACAGCTTCAAGTATCTGGGAGGGGTGGTTGAGGAGAAGGGAAGGCTGAATGAGGAGTTCAAAGCTAGAATCAGAGGGGCTACAGCCAACTGGTATAGAGTGTCAGGTGTAGTCTATGACAAAAGAATGCCAAAGAAGCTGAAATATAAGGTGTACAAGACAGTGGTGCAACCAGTACTACTGTATGGTACAGAAACCTGGGCAGTAAAGGCAGAACAGTTGAACAAACTAGAGGTGATGGAAATTAAGTGCCTGAGAAGGGTGGTAGTCATTCTAAGGGGATCCAATGTCTGTCTGCCTGGGATGACATGTTGGACAAGCCACGCTGCTTCGCAAGGGACGGCTTGCACCTGTCACCACTGGGCTTCCGGATATTGGCCAAGGCTCTTGCCACCCCCATAGTGCCTTTTTTAGGCAAGGTTCAAAAGACAAACCCACCTCCTTAGAAAACAAAAATGAAAAAAAATTAAGGGTAATGCTGCTCAATGCCAGAAGTCTAAATCTCAAGATGCAGGCACTCGATGCACTCCTCAGTATGGAGAACATCGACGTCTGTGCAGTAACTGAAACCTGGTTCAAGGCTCCTGAGAGCACCCCAGCGCTACCAGGCTATACCTCGTATCATGCTTTTCGGCCCAAAAACCCGGGCCGAAACACAAAGGGAGGGGGAGTGTCCATATTCATCAAGGACACCCACACCTCCAGGTTAGTAGCAACACATGAAGCATCAGAGACCATACAGGTGCAACTAACCATAGGAAAAACTGCTATACAACTGGTAGCATGTTACAGACCACCCTCCCAATCTCAGGAACCCCACTCATCCTTCCTGAAGACATTGGAGGATATGAATGTATCACAAAATACCATCATACTGGGAGACTTCAACTACCCAAACATAGATTGGGTACATTATTCTAGCCCTAACACCCTAGCCCAAAGGTTCCTGGAATTCATAAATTCAAATGCACTGGAACAACTAGTCACCTCTCCCACTAGGGGAGATAATATACTAGACCTGATCATCACAAACATGGGGACAAAATGCTCCACACCGGAGGTATACCCCTCACTAGTGAGATCTGACCACAAACTAATCACCCTGGATATACATATCCCACCTCCACCCCCAGCACAAAAGACCACAGTGAAAAACTTCTCAAAAGCAGACTTCACTCTTCTTAAGACTGAGATGGTATCCTTTAAGCCCACTGGGCCAGTGGATACCACATCCCACAATGCCGAATCCTTCACAAATGCTTTCTATGGACATCTCCAAGAATGCAAGGATCATGCAATCCCAAATAAATCCAAGTCCCTCTCCACCAAAGGCAAGTGTCCTGTCTGGTGGACCTCAGCCATTAACAAATTGTATAACAAAAGAAGGAAGCTACTGCACGACAGAGCAAAATCCCATAAAGGGAAGACATCTCTGATCAACATTAGCAGAAAACTACGTTCTCTCATAAAAACATCCAAGGCCAACTTTGAGAGAAAAATCGCTAAGGACACTAAAGATAACCACAAAGCCTTCTTCAGCTATGTTAGAAACCTGGGCGGAAACCCTCAGATATGCTTAGAGTTAGTTCACAACAACAAAAAATACACTGAACCCACAGATATTGCCAACATTCTGGCTGACAGATTCAGTGCAAATTTCTCCCCTCCCTCACCCCCAAAAGAAGAAATACTTATCCCAGCTGAATGTAATCTCCCTGTCATCTCAGATGTCCAAGTGAGAACCGCCCTCAACAAAGCTAAAAACACAGCATCAATGGGACCTGACGGTATCCCGGGTTGCATGCTACATGAACTCCAAGAGGAGCTAAACCCACACATAAAAATGCTATTTAACCTTAGCCTTACTACAGGATATGTACCTGAACACTGGCGTACAGCAACAGTGGTCCCACTCCACAAGGGGGGTACCTCTACAGACCCTGGGAACTACCGCCCCATAAGCTTAACCAGCCTGGTCTGCAAAGCTATGGAAAGAATCATTATGGAACTCATAAACAGAGACATAGGGGACCTACAGATACTTGACCCCACCCAGTTCGGCTTTGTAAAGGGCAGATCCTGCCTTTTGAACCTGGTTGACTTTTTCGAAACAGTCACTATTAGAGCCATTGATGAGGGCAAAGCAGTCCATACAGCCTACCTGGACTTGGCTAAGGCCTTCGACACAATACCCCACTCAGGCATCATAGATAAGATCACCAGCTTAAACGTAAACCCTTATGTCACTAGATGGGTTGCAAACTGGCTAAAGGACAGAACCCATAAAGTTAAAATCGCTGGAGCAATGTCAGACTCAAAGCCAGTCACAAGTGGTGTCCCACAGGGATCTGTCCTGGGACCCCTCTTGTTCGGCATTTATTTCTCAGATGTTAAAGCAAACATGGGAGGGTTGTGGCTGACAAAGTTCGCAGATGACTGCAAACTAGGCACCATAGTCGATACACCAGCGGACACATACATCCTACAAAAAGGCCTCACAGAAACGGACAACTGGTGACGGAGTCACGGCCTTAAACTAAATGCCAAAAAATGTATAGTCATCCCCCTTGGGAAAAACAAAGTACCCACAAATTATCACATAGACAGCAACCCACTGAGTATGGAAAAATTAATCAGAGACCTAAAGACCCAAGTCGACAGCGACCTCTCATTTAACACCCACGTTGCCAAAGTGATTAGAAAAACATTCTACCTTGCACACCTCATCATGAAGGGATTCACATCCAGATCCAAGGATGTCATTGTACCCCTATACTCCTCCCTCATCAGACCCATGATTGAGTACAATGCCCCATTTGGTATGTACCTCACCCGGCATTTGCAACAACTGGAGAGACCACAAAAGTACCTCACCAAGAGGATCAAGGGTCTCCATCATATGTCTTATTCTGCCAGACTAAAGAAACTTCAGCTCTATTCAGTAGCATACCGCCTGCTCAGAGGTGATCTCTGCCTGACATACAAGGCCATGTCCAATCAGGATCTGATGGACATGCTCCACCTCAAAAAATCGAAATCCATCAGGACCACGAGAGCTAAAGACTTAAACCTCGGCACAAGTATGAATAGGACATGCTGGAGGGATAGATTCATAACCCAGAGGCTTCCCATGCTTTGGAACAAGATCCCAGTTCATGTTAGACAGAGCCCCTCACTGACTCTCTTCAAGAGAAATCTTGATGAGTGGATGGGAGATCGTAAGTTTACCCCAGGGGTCACATCTGTGTCACTGCTAGACAGGGGCACAGTAAACTAATTCTATTATATAAGGGGGCCTTCACTGTGTCACTACTAGACAGAGGCACAGTATTCTAAATCTATTCTGTGCATTTTTGTGCATTTTTGTACCATTTCATGGGGTGGCGAAAGCCACATCACTATGGCTAGGCTTACAAATGCCCCAGGGCAGATAGCCTAGTACTAAACTATGAAACTATGAAACTATGATGCACACTGTAGGACAGATGAAGAAATGAGGATATAAGAGCAGAAGCCAAAGTAGCTCCAATTACAGAAAAGATCAAAGAGAACAGATTATGGTGGTTTGAGCACACATGCAGAAAAGCAGAAGACAATCTGGTGAGGAAGATTTGGGACAAACAGGAAGAAGGTAAGAGGAAGCAAGGACTTCCAACCTAGAGGTGGATGGATTGTGTGAAAGAAGATGTGCGACAGTCAGGCATGAGTGTTGAAAAGGGCAGGAGTGTGGCACTGAATCGAGAGAGCTGGCAACAGTTAACATGATACCCTGACCCCATGTAGAAAAAAAAATGAGAAAAAGGGGGCTGATGATGATGATGATGATGATGCATTGGGGGTGGGGGAACAACAGCACATGATCAGCTTGGGTAGACAGTTGCCCACATATCATGTGTGGCCACTGTTTAACATCTCCCTTGGCAGATGTTGTGAATATTCCAACCATAAGGCCTAGTTAATATTAAGGATCACACACTATTGGACTGGGTATTTGTAGTCCCATGTGGATGTTACATTTGTCCAAAAAGCACACTATATTTCCTTGCATAACAGCAGCAGAAGCATACATATGATATAATATTATAGTAATCCTTACAATTAGTGTGTATGTTAGAGACTTACCTTGCGAATGCAGCAGTTGACAGCCCTGTATTTCAGGGCTGACTCTGTGTGATGCAAGCAGTACACAGCCAATACATGGAAGGTACAGGCTGAGTGGATTGTCTGGCATCAGCTATTTTAATATAGGTATGTGAGTAGGAGTAAAGAGTCAGTCCCTAGGGCCCTAGGTTGTCAGTGAATGTACTATGCATTGTCACTTAGCCAATGCCAATGCATACTGGGCATGCCTATGTCTGCCTACAGGGACATCATCAGGGGATTCCTCCTCAGAGTCCTCCTGTGTGTGTGGCTGTGGTGACCTAGGCACTGGTGCGGGGCTGTGTATCTTTTCCCTTTGCTGATCCTGCTACAGCTATTTCCACAGGATCGTATTGTGTAGCATGGCACATACTATGAACATATGTGCACATGTGGCTGGAGACTACTGCAAAGCTCCACCAGATATATTGAGGCACTGAAATCATGACTTCAGCAGCCCAAACACACATTCTATGATGTTCCTAGTTTGTGCGTGTGCCTCATTATGGCATTCTTCAGTGGGTGTGTGTGCATTTCTAATGGGTGTTATCATCCACGGTTCCAGTGCATAACCAGCATCCCCCAGTAAATGGCTGTGTCGGATGTCCACCCTAGCAAACATCTGGTACAGCTGTGATGCGTGCCAGATATGGGAGTCATGATAACTGCCAGGGCTTCCAGCATACACATTCATGATAATGCCATGGACATTGCACACGACCTGGCAGTTGATGGAGTGGTACCCCTTGTGGTTGACTTAGATTCTACCCTCCTCAATGGGTGGTGCCTTGACATGTACATGAGCGCAATCTATAGCACCTAGTACCTCAGGGTAGTGTGCTACTTGGTACAAGTGTTGCATATTGATGGCTCTAGCCACAGGGGTGAGGGGAAAATAAATGTGCTCACTGGCATGTGGTAGCATGGCTCCCAGGAACTGGTGGAGTAGTCTGGATGGCAGATGGTGCCTTGGTACAGTCTGAGAGTATTTTGGGATGGAGATTTTGTCACCAAATAGAGGTCATAGAATGTACCATTGGTCCATGCCCAGTCATTTGAAGAAGTTACTTGTTGGAATGCAGAGAAAACACAAATATCAAGCAATCCAACAGGAAGCTGAGTAATGGGACAGTGATGGCAGTTCTGCAGGTGAGGACTAGATTTTCACTGTTCTTATGCTTGATGGGCATCTGATTCTGATGTCCCCTCCCTATCCCCAATCATGGTGTCCACCTACCTTTGTGTCCCTCACCATCCCTGCCTCTGTCTTGTTTGTCCTATTTGCCTTCACCTGCTTCCTCACCTACCCTACTTATCTAACCCTGACATTCCTATGTCACTTCCCTAGTATTCCTCTGTTTTTAAAATAAAATCAAAAAATGGACACCTGTCCCACAAAAAAAAAAAAAAAAATTCCCTGCGTAGTTCTCCACTTTGCGCATGTGTCTTCTCGAGACATTTGATTCAGTCCAGTTGGCTTTACAACATGATTGCATTATTGTCAACCATCTGTGTTGTTGTGACAGTTCAAATTCATCTAATTTTATATACATGTTCATATTATACTGTTGAAGAAGTGGATAGCTATGGTTCTTTCCTAATTCCCTCCTGCAAATTCCTAGGTTCCCTATTAGAAGACCAAAGAAGCATTCTTTTGAATGCATCTTGATCGAACTCAAAAGACTGAAACGGCAAAATATCAAAGCGGCTTTTATGCAAATTCTTTCCCTGGGAAAGAATTTGCTCGGCCACTTTGTTACTTTGCTATTTTTGGCACTGTAGTGCGGTCTCAGAGTTGATATATTTAAGTAGGGGGGTGTGGGGTGTGAAGCCCCACACTTAATGTAATGTTTAAAGTGTTTTATTTATTTTTTTTTTTTTTGGTTGGAACAGTGATTTTTTTCCCTACGAAAAAAATCGCTGTTCTGACAGTTCGAGATTATAAGCTTTCACTTACATATACACCCACATTCCTATATTGCTTCCCCTTTGTTCTTCCCCATGCTTGCCCCCCATTTCACTGCTCTTCTATTACCCCATTTTCACACCTTTTATCTGGTCAAAAATAGAATTCCGCACTACACACAAGGCAGAAATGCCCCCTAATAAAGCTTTCAGTTTTTGTCCTCTTGCATTTGCATGGAGTTTAGCATCATGCACCAATGGTGAGTGATGGTGAATAGCTCACAATGTCCTATGGCATTGGACACAGTAGTGCAAATCCATATGTGTACTGTTGTCATAAATCAATTGACTGATGTTTATTTTTGTACAGTACTTCAGTGTAGTCATTGGCTCTCACATTTGCAGGAATTATCACATTTACTTATGTAATGCCGTCCTGACAATGTGTAAAAAAATTAGATTGAGCTGGATTCCAACTGTGTGTCATCTGTACTCTAAACATAAGCTCACTGCTCTTACAGCTATTATCATAGTAAAAGCTAGGCTGTAGGGGTATATTTAACACTCAGTACTGTCCAAAGTGCTGATGGCCACACCTTGACACTTAGTGTGTTTGCACGAAGGAAGGCAAACCAATAGAAATATTTCTATTTTCCCATTTAAGCAGAGAACTGCATTTGCTCATTGCTTAACTCCACACAAACAGGAAACGCAATTGCATCAGTCCTTAATGTATTAAAAGTTATGACACATTTCCAGTATAAATTCCAGTATGACCACCATAGTATCTGTCAGCTATTTCTAGCATAGCCTATGTGCATAAATATTTCTCAAGTTCAGGTTGTATTCATTAAATGTGACTCTCACATACTCAAAACTTTGCCATCATTGCTCTTAGGTGAGCTATGTAAAAAGTCAAGTGGCATGTGTTACTATGTTTATTGGCCAGTTATTCTTCATTCAATTAAATTCCATGTAAAACACCACCAAAGGGAAAGGATTTAGTAGTGAATGAACCCATATTTACTTAGACTCATGTATGCCCTGTACCCATGCACTTGAAAATGGATACGTCAGTAATAGTTCCCACATGTCAACTACACTATAAAAATAAATATCACAAATACATTGCTACATCATCTAAACCTTTATACTGACAATAGACACGGAGTTTGTCTTACACATGTCTTAATCTGGACATCCATTCATCACAAATATGAACACATGTAAATCAACACTTGCATCCTTGCTGATCACAAAATGTGTGTGTGTGTATATGTGTGTGTGTGTGTGTGTGTGTGTGTGTGTGTGTGTGTGTGTGTGTGTGTGTGTGTGTGTGTGTGTGTGTAAGACTGTAAGTGTGTAATGTTCACAACATATTTATGTCCCTGTTCTGCAACATGCATTCCTGACAACTTATTGCATTCAGTTGGAGAAGCTGCCTTTTAAAGGATAGCTGCACATTGGAATCAAAACACAAAATCCAATGCCACACTTTGCACAGCACTCTCATCAAAAGGATATGTTACCTGCATCATATAATGCTGATGTCATTATCTATAAAGAACTTTATGACAAGGAAAAGGCAGACTTCAGTGATGGCAAAAATATTAACTACTGTGCTCTGCAGATTGGAACAAGTTAGTTAGGTAGAGGTTAACTTTAACAGCCACACTGTGTGTGTGTGTGTGTGTGTGTGTGTGTGTGTGTGTGTGTGTGTGTGTGTGTGTGTGTGTGTGTGTGTGTGCATAGTCAGAAGGACATGAGTCTTAATTCTATTGTCATCAATCAATTGCCATGGAGAACAAAATTTTTACACAGCCATTTCATAAAGGCCTTTCAACATCTTCTCCCAAACATACAATGATGATGTCATCCACCATAAAGTATCCAGCGACAGCAGACAAGTCAGACTAATGTTGTGGGGCACGTGCATTAGCTACTGTGTTCTGTAGTTTGTGTTGTTCGGTAGATGTTCTAATCTCACGGCAGTCAACTGGTGTGTGTGCATAGTCAGAAGTGCATAAATCTGTAGCCTACTGTCAGCAATGAACTCACATGGAGAACAATACTTTTTACAGTCATAAATTCTTACACAGCCACTTCATACAGGCCTGCCAACATCTTATCCCAAGCATGTACTGCTGATGTCATCAGCTATAAAGTTTTGTCTGACATAATGAAATCCAGACTTGTGTTTTGACACTTGCTTTAAGTGCTTCATTCTGTCAATAGTTAGATAGGGGTTCTACTTTTACTATGGTCAACTGGTGTGTGTGTGTGTTTGTGTTCAGTTGGTTTACATTCTGGAGACCATTTTAGAACAGCATGTGAGACACCCCTGCTACCATTTTCTTCTCACCAGACACTGCTGATGTCATCAGCTTTAAACTGTTGTCTGACAGCATGTAACCCAGACTTGTGCTGTGGAACTTGTGGTAAGTACTTTATTTTCTAGCTTCTGTCCCTAGATAGGTAGAGGTTCCAATCTCACAGCAGCTAACTTGAGGGTGTGTTCATTAAAATAATATGTTTCAGACAGTTTTACACCAAGACATGACTCTACTTCTATCAGACACTCCTCCCAACATCTTCTTCTCAGCATAAAATGATATTGTCATCCTTTATAAAGTGCACCATGACACAGTTAAAGTCAGACATATGTGGCGGTGCTACTCTTATATTGTGTGGAATCCAACTTCTATACCTACACAGGTTTAATGTTCAAATCTGACCTCAGTCACCTGCTGTGTGGTAGGTGATACATTACAATCATTGCATGATCTTTTGAATCTCTTTTCATTTAACCACCACTCAGGTGAACCATTAACATGGCCCCATGAATCCAACATCCCCTTTTTCCCTCTGCCCACATAACAGCCTTCCTGCAGATGGCTGGACGATGTCATCACCTCATAGATGCATACACACATCATGAAGCAGAGTCCTTCCATCAGCCTTTGCAAGCTATTTCCAGACCACTGGATGTGTGATTGTCAGTTTTGCCATGGGGTGGTGCACATGTCACATATGGATAGAGGCAGTATGTAGTACAATCAGACACATACACACATATGCACATACCCTTAGTATCTTCCCTCATACAGTTAGATCAATTTTAGTTTATATGGTATAATAATGTGTATTATTTTATGTCATGTTGGCTGTTAGCCTAGTATTGTCCAATGACCATATGCACATTGCACATGTCAATGCTGATATCATCCATAGGTGCTATGTTGAGATGTGATACTTGTAAGGCAGTACTGCAATCTGTGATGTGAGGTAATGTACTGATGGCCACTGCTGCCATTTTATCATATGTTCTCTACATAACAGCTGTAGTACTATGGCTATTGAGAACTGTTGACATTGGATGATACTATGTATATTGTTGGCTTAGCAATGTATGTGTTTTTGCAGTGGAGTATATCAACATTATATGTAGTTCTCACTCGACCATCATAGTGGCACTTGCAGTATTGCACATGTGTGCATGTGTATACCTGCCATCATTAAATGCTCTGTGACATGCATCAATATAATGTCATACTGATTACATGGTCGCATACACGCAAACATAGAAGTTGTGATCCAGTCGCAACCTTGGTGAATTCCTTGTATGATCAGTTGTGTTGCTATTCCCAAGGATTACTGATGTGATCCCCAGCACCATTTTTTGCCTGTCAGCATTTGTGTCAGTAACTGTTCTACATGAGCCACATCCATCTCATTTATAATGCTTCCATATATGGTATCAGGGCAACCACAGACAGCTTTCCAATGAAAAACATATAGGCATTTGATGTGTAATTGATGTAATTACATGACATAGGTAGAGTTATATGACTGTGTAAACACTACTACTGTGTGGCATGTGATGCAAACTCACGGCTGTATTTGGAGGTGTTGTCACAAATCATTTTTTAAGTAAGCATGAAATGTTAAGGGGAATACACAACTAAGTGCAGAGCTGATTGTGAATGCCACCAGCCATACTCCACCATAGAAAATAGACAACCTGCTAGCTGACAGGATCAAACTTAACCCCCTGTCCCCTCTGGCCATCAGCCAAATACACATGCAAACATTAGTCAGCTTATTTTCTCAGGATAGCAGCTCATCTGTGCTCTCTGTAGTGTTAGGTTAGTTAAACGTCATCGATGGGCCCTGACAACATACCAGGTTGCCTTCCCAAGAACTTAAACCCTGACCTAGAAGACACAGTTCCCTCCTTAAACACAGTTTTCAGACTGCCTATTTTCTAGAAAGATGGGTGTACAGCAACAGTCACCTGTATGGACAAGGGGGTAACATCCTCTGATCCAGGTAATTATAGACCCATAAGCCTGACTCACCTCATCTGTGAGCATAGCTCTCAACTGTCCAGATTTTTGCCAAATATGTTTGCTCTCTTTTACATAAAATTTGTGGTTTTGGGGCAAATCATTGAGGATTGATGTCATTAAATTATGACATACATTTGAGTTTCAGACTCATGTGTTTTAACTCAAATCCTGTTGTTCTAGCAACATTCTAAGTTTATAAGGACAATATTTCAAATATGTCCATATTTTTGGGAATTTGCCCCCCCCCATTATTTTAGCTTTGTCCAGATTTCTTATGCTAAGAGGTTGAGAGGTATGTCTGTGAGGTGGACCAAAGAGTCATCATGGACCTTATCAAACAGGATATGAGTAATCTCTTGAATGTATAGCCAGCCCATTTTTGATTTGTTACAGCTACATCATGTCTGTTAAATCTTGCTTACTTCTTCAAGATGGTCACTAATGGCACGGATGAGGAAAAGACTGTGCATCACACCTACCTTGACCTGGCCAAGGCACGTGACACAAATCCACTCTCAGGTATTATAGAGAAACTGTCTCAAGTGGGCATAAACATCTACATCACCAAGTAGGTTGACAAATGGATTACAGACAGAACAGGTACTGTCAAAGTGTGTAAATTCATCTCTAGAAAGGGGCCAGTGACCAGAGCCATACCTCAGGGTTCTGTATGCACAATGAAGATATATGGTATAAACAACAAATCCTATACAGAAAGACTGAAAGCACTATCACTGTATTATATCTTCTACAGACTACTAAGGGTTGATCTGTGTCTGGCCAACAGGGCAGTCTCCAATATGGCCATGATGGAAATGCTACACTTTGTTAATGCAAACTGCACAAGGGTCTATTGTTCCAAAGATGTCAACTGAAACTCTGACATAATAACTCATGTACAGCTAGACACAACTGTCAGACACTACCCCTTCTTTGGAACAAGCTTCCTAGTCACATAAACCAAAGGCCATGCTTCACCCTCTGCAACTGTATACTAGATCAATGGATGGCTAATCATGATTGTACTCCTGTTGTTGCAGCCATGTCCCTCATGGATAGAGGTAGCTGGTATTAGATAACATAGCATAGGCTCATACCTCTGTGAACATTGTTCACATTGCTATTTAAAATTGCGAAACGCATGTTACACATGGCTATGCTTTTATGGGATCTTGGAGTTTAGCCTCATAATCTCCTGTGCACCTATAAACCTATGATGTACAATTTTATCCTAGGTACAGCTACAGTGTGACTGTATAGCATCACAGACATTCCAGTACATCACATCAATATTACCACTTGATAGAGTGCATGAATAGTTTTGCATGCATGTCAGGATTTCATGGTAGTATAAACGCTTCCATAGCAATGTCAGGATGGCTGTAATTGTGTGGAATAACATGTACACAGTATCACAGTGACAGTGGCTTCACTCATTGATGCTACACTTTGCAGTGCTGTAGTTTCTGTGTACATGGGCATACTAATGCATTCCCATTAATCTCACATATTGATGTACCATTCATTATAACAGATCACTTCTTAATTCACACATAAAATGCAGATGTTGCAAACAATATCCATTGCTATTATCTGCAGCAGATGAATGCAGTACACAGCCATGTGTACAGAATCTTCTGATAATAGTGTGTTGTTTTTAAGTGTTGTTATCCATATGGCCTATACCTATGTCTTCCAGGGATGATTTACTCAAGTGTATCACTTTTGCACAGTGATCTTCCACACATCTTTTTGGCCATGCATAAGTATTCTTTGTGATGCATAACCATTAGTAGTGAACAGTGCAGGCTTCCCTTCAAGGTGTCCTACAAGATACATGTTTGATATGTCACCCTGTGATGCACCCAGTAGATACACAGCTCATTGACAACATTGATAGCATGAGCTACATTCTTGAAAGTGTGAATTGTGGCATATGTGTCACGCAAACCTTTCAACCAGCCAGGATTGTTCCTAATTTAAAATACTGATGTAACATTGTCCTTCTTAACACCTCCAAAAAATAATAATTTTTGAGGAAGGTGTGCTTGATTCCCCTTATAGATTACTGACAAATCATTACAATTATACAAGTATGTTCCTGCAAAACATGTGCAATAAATCACAATGCCATACTTTATGTCAGTGTCACGGATTAATGGTGATATTATTTTGATATTGTCCATGATTGTGCCTGCTTCTGCTTACTGTTGTCCTTGAGTCTGTTGATATTTGTCCCTGATTGGTTGAGAGCTGTACTGACATTTCAGTCATATTCAAGCGAGTCATTTTGCACACCTTCACAATATGCACATACCCCTATTTTATATACCATCCTTGCTAAATGTTCTCTCCAGTGATCATGTCAGGGAGCTTATATCACAACCAATCATCTCCATTGATATGACTTTGTGTAACATTCACATAATATACTATAACTGTGCAATGATATGAACATACCCATACAGGAGGTGTAAAAAGCAGTATGTACTGTAATAAGTATATAAGAAAAAAGAATGAACGTGCCACCTCTTGCTCTCCAATATTTATTTAACTGAAACACTCAATACAAACAGCAGTTTAGGTGGAAGCTTGGTAGCTCTTACAAGAACTGTTGAACGTTACAAACAGCAGTTTAAATTGAAGCTTGCTAAAACTGTTTGTTTTACTATTTGTTTTATATAATAAAGAGTTTTTAACAGTCTAATTAGAACTGGGAAGCTCCTACTTAGATCGCTGTTTGTATCAACAGTGCTTTAGCTGTTTTTAACAGCTCAACAGTTCCTTTAAGAGCTAGCAAGATTCAATTTAAACTGCTGTTTATGAGTGCTTCAGCTGTTTCTTACCAGCCCAACAGTTCTTGTAAGAGCCAACAACTTCCACTCTAACTGCTGTTTGTATCGAGTGTTTCAGCTGCTAACAGCGCAACAGTTTTAGCAAGCTTCAATTTAAACTGCTGTTTGTAACAGTTCAACAGTTCTATTAAGAGCTACCAAGCTTCCACCTAAACTGCTGTTTGTATTGAGTGTTTCAGTTATCTAAATACTTGAGAGCAAGAGGTGGCACGTTAATTCTTTTTTCTTATACATTTTATATTTGTTTGAACAGCCTTTAATGGTGTGATTTGCCCTTTGTACTAGGTACAATAGCTACATATGTAATTACTTTTCATGTTGACTTGTCTTTGGGGTGTATGTACATTGACATGCCCTTATCCTGTGTACATTATAATGTTTCATCTGTCCTCTTCTTATTTCTTCATCCCTACCATTCATGTCTGTGGCCCTTTTTAATATTTGCACTTCCCCAGACTAATGTATTTATATTCCATTCTATGTACCCTTGATCATCATCATCATCATCATCATCATCTTCTTTTGGCTGTTCCCGTTAGGGGTTGCCACAGCGGATCATCTGTTTCCATTTCTTCCTGTCCTCTGCATCATGCTCTTTCACACCAACTGCCTGCACGTCCTCTCTCACCACATCCATAAACCTTATCTTAGGCCTTCCTCTTTTCCTCTTACCTGGCAGCTCCATCCTTAGCATCCTTTCCCCAATATACCCAGCATCCATCCTCAGCACATGTCCAAACCAACGCAATCTCGCCTCTCTTGCTTTGTCTCCAAACTGTCCAACCTGAGCTGACCCTTTAATATACTGATTCTTAATCCTGTCTATCCTAGTCACACCCAGTGCAAATCTTAACATCTTTAACTCTGTCACATCCAGCTCTGACTCCTGCCTTTTCATCAATGCTACCATCTCCAACCCATATAACATAGCTGGTCTCACTACCCTCTTGTAGACCTTCCCTTTCACTCTTACTGGTACCCGTCTGTCACAAATCACTCCTTACACTCTTCTGCACCCATTCCACCCTGCCTGTACTCTATTCTACACCTCTCTTCCACACTCACCATTACTCTGAACTGTTGATACCAAGTACTTAAACTCATCCACCTTTACCAACTCTACTAAAGGCATCCTCACCATTCCTCTACCCACCCTCTCATTTACACACATATATTCTGTTTTAGCCTGGCTGACCTTCATTCCTCTCCTCTCTAAAGCATATCTCCACCTCTCCAGGGTCTCCTCAACCTGGTCCCTACTCTCACTACATATCACAATGTCATCTGCAAGTATCATAGTCCACGGGGCCTCCTGTCTAATCTCATCTGTCAACCTGTCCATCACCACTGCAAATAAGAAAGGGCTCAGAGCTGATCCTTGATGTAATCCCACCTCCACCTTAAACATATCTGTCACTCCCACCACAGTCCTCACCAGTGTCACACTACCCTTGTACATATCCTGTACCACTCTTACATATTTCTCTGCCACTCCCGACTTCCTCATACAATACCACAACTCCTCTCTAGGCACCCTGTCATATGCTTTCTCTAAGTCCACAAAGACACAATGCAACTCCTTCTGACCTTCTCTGTATTTCTCCAACAACACTCTCAGAGCAAATATTGCATCTGTAGTGCTCTTTCATGGCATGAAACCATACTGCTGATCACTAATCATCACCTCCCTTCTTAACCTAGCTTCCACTACTCTTTCCCATAACTTCAGGCTGTGACTGATCAGTTTTATCCCTCTGTAGTTACTGCAGCTCTGCACATCACCCTTTTTCTTAAAGATAGGTACCAAAACACTTTTTCTCCACTCCTCAGGCATCCTCTGACTTTCCAAAATTTCATTAAACAATCTGGTTAAAAATTCCATTGCCATTTCTCCTAAGCACCTCCATGCTTCCACTGGTATGTCATCTGGGCCAACAGTCTTTCCATTCTTCATCCTCTTCATAGCTGTCCTTACTTCCTCCTTGCTAATCTGCTTCATTTCCTGATTCACTATCCCCACATCATCCAACCTTCTCTCTCTCTCTCATTCTCTTCATTCGATGATCATCACAAAACCTTTATTTCAGTATGCCAAAAACACGTTGTACTCTACATTGCAATGAGTATGCTTTTCTATAATGTGTTATTCCTGCATGCATTACATTTCATTCTAGTACTGGTCGTCATTGTGGCTGCCCACACAATATCACAGAACATGTTTGGCCATTGGTAATCTTGTCTGCTTGTTTTATATGTCTTCATGTTGCTTACATGGTTTCCTGGTCAGCAACATTGTTGCTAGCCACAAAACCTTGCCTGTATCCATGTAAGCATGATGCATGGCATGCATATGCAAATAGCACAGATGCTCATCACTCAAAAATGTAAACTACATGTAGGCTTCACACTAAGCCTACACAGAGCTTATTGAATCTCCAGTCGCTCTAAAACAGAAGCAGCCAACCCAGCACGCACATACATGCATGCACACACACACACGCACACACACGCACACACACGCACACACAGTCACACACACACACACACACACACACACACACACACACACACACACACACACACACACACACACACACACACACACAGACACACACACACACACACACACACACACACACACACACACACACACACACACACACACACACACACACACACACACACGCACACACGCACACACACTCACAAATCATAGTTCACTGAATAAAGAGAAACCTGTTGTAATAATTACTGTTAATGGGACGGACATTGGAATCTAGCAATGCCTTCTTTATGAATATAAGGAAAACTTTAAAGAATAAATCTAAAATTATAACCAGTTTATATAAGATAGACCACTGTACAGAGCAAGCACAGCACAGCTCTCAGCTACAGAACAGAGATAATAAGTAGACATGTTGCATGCTCGGTAACTCATGGAGGCAACAACATCTGACAACATGAGATTTCATCTCAGAGTGATGATAAAAATTGTAACAAGTAAAACACACCAACAGTTCTGATGTTCCAGCTATGGAAATATAATGTGCCTTCCCTACTTTCTGAGCCTAAGAAAACCTAACCTCTGACAGATTTTAATAGAAAGGTTGGGCTATGGGAGGAACAAAACCAAGAGTGGAAGCCAAGCAGGTGGTCTGTGTAATATTATGTACCCATAATTGCTTAAATAAATACAAAAGCAATAGCTGGAAATCAGCAACAGGTAATATAATAAAATGGGATATTGTCAGAAGAAAAGATGTCTGGAACCTAATGATGTAATAAAATAAGTACAGAGAATGAATCTGATGATATATTAATTAGCTTTATTATTTAGGATATTGTGTGTACTAGCCAAAACAAACAAGACAATGGGTCTTTGAAATGGAATACATTTACAGTTACTTTTCTCCTTAGCCAGACTGTCATTTCTAATGGAAGCAGTCCTTCCTTGACATTATTTTTATAGAACATATTGCAAATCTGAATGCTCATAACAATCATTCAGAAAGAACCTCAGCACTCATGTAAAGACTGCAGTAAAAAGTCCTATTTCCATGATGTGATACTATTGTATTGAGAGATAGAGCAGCTGCAATGAAGAAAAAGCCATTACTGGCTAATGTCCATACCTTCACATCGCTTTTAACCACAACAAGTGCAGATCAGCACCGTCCTATGGTACGTGACAGTGGCAGATGATACATCTTGTTAGCACAGCCACCCCCCATTCACTCTGCCAGACATGATTCACACACACACACACACACACACACACACACACACACACACACACACACACACGCACACACACACATGCACACACATGCATGCACACACACACACACACACACACACACACACACACACACACACACACACACACACACACACACACACACACACACACACACACACACACACACACACACACACACACACACACACACACACACACACACACACACACACACACACACACACACACACACACACACATATATACTCCATACTTGTCCCTGTGTTGTAAGAGCATCCTGGATTTCTACTTTTTTCTTGCCCAAGCAAACCATGGATGATTAAAGTCAGTCATTAATGGCAGATATTAGAGTCACACTACATGCCCTTCATTAAATGCATGGTAGCATAAAAGCTTTTATATTATTCACTTTCTAAGTTTGTAGAAGGAATATGTCTTTGTCCCACTATTGTCTGCCTTTGTCTAGATTTCTTGAGCTGTGAGATTGAGAGGTGGTAATATCCAAGTTCCTCATTATATGTTAAAAAATCTTACTGTCCTAATTTATCAGTTAATGCAGTGGGTTAATACTGATGATTCTTGTGGCAAGGGTGCAGGGTTTGAAGCCTTCTTCATAATTTGAAGTTTGCTATTTTCCCAGTCATATTTATTTTTTAACTTTACATCCATGGTGCCTAGTGGAGGTGCAGAGAACTAATATCCTCTGTGGGACGTGGGAACAGTACAGGGTTGGGATCTTTTTAGTCCTTTAAGGCACATGACCTATAGTATTCCTGGTGTCTATGTTTTTTATTGTTTTAATTTAGTGCCTTTATGGCACACTATATAGAGTATTCTTGAAGTGCTGTGTTCCTTTCAGACTCACAGAGTATACAAGTCCCGTTAAGGCAGGAGATGAAGCTGTACAGCCTGGTGGCTAATGTTCCACCCTGCTCATGTCTTATATAAATGCCCTTAAGGCTCAGTTTGTTATCTCCCTGCTCACTTCTTGCATAAATGCCATTAATGCACTGTAGTGAAGAGTTTTCACTTGCATCTGGTGTTCCCCCTGATTCATGTCTTTAATGATCTCCCTGGTGGCTATTGCAATTCCGAACCAATGTCTTCAGAGTTATTCAGTGCTGACTAGTGATTTTCCAGGCCCAATGCTGCAGTCTTTGTTGGTTAGATTAGGGATGTGTGGAAGTCTGACAACCAAACATCACACACATGCACGTGCACACACACTCACAGGCACACGCACACACAGGCACACACACGCACACACACACACACACACACACACACACACACACACACACACACACACAATCATTCCATATACTTACACTCCTAAACTACCCACTCACTAACACCACTGCGACCTACCTCCCAGGGAGATACATACTCACACATTTAACCAAGTATATGGCCTGTCAAATGTAGACATGCACACAACTCCTAACACTACCTAACCACTCAACTGACCAGTACACACCTCATGTTCATTACCATGAGCATCCAAGGTTAAATGAATATGTAAATTTAAAATGTTTTTAGTAGCCCAAAGCTGTATTTTATGTCAATATTTTGGATTTTAAACGAGTGATATTTATTAACATTATTTATACAATTTATTTATTCATTCACGTTTACTACTGTGCTTTTAAATGAGTTTTTTAAGTAATTCATTCATAAATTGGTATTGAATGTGGATTGACTAACACAGTCATGTGATTTTAAGCTCCAGTTTTAAATTCACTAGCATCCAGGAGTTGTCATGCTTATTTAAGCAGCAGAGTGATTCCATGAAGTGTTAGATGTGTAAATGCCTTAGTGCATAGAGTTCGGGGAGAGCACATGGATAATTGTCACATTCCTCTTCCTTGTAGCTCTTGATAACTATGTAGCATGGCCACAGAGAAAGCATTACTGTAGGGTTGTTGATGAATAAAAAGTTACTGAAAGGTTTATACCTCATATATACCTCAAGGTAACTTTTCTGAATGTTGGCCTATGTCTTGAGTTCTCCTTTCGCTTAGCTCTACCCAAATGCAGCTCATGTATTCTCATAGCATATTTGGTACTGTTATTTGATGTATTTAAATAACAGTCCTTGCAAAACATGAATTTCTTCATGGTATCAGAATTACTTTTGGATACATAGAACTTTTTTCTTCTCAACTTGCCATCCTGTTAATAAAATATTTTTAGCATTTGCATTTCAATACCTTGTTCAGTGGGTAGAACAAAACTTTTCAGAATGTGTTCAAGCCTATAAATAAGTAAGCATAATGTCCAAAAATATCAAGAAAACTTCAGATTTGCATGTATTTGTATGTCTCTACACACTGCTTTTAATTTCATTGCCTTAGTGGACTGCATTGAATATGTCATCCATTTTGCAATTATATTTTCTTCACAAAATTGCAAACCTCTTCAGCATGAATTCTCCAACTTGACTGCTTCTGCAGAGCTGTAAATAAAGTGGGGCAAACATCATGTGTAAGCTGTTAGGAGGTATGATTGACAATTGCGGATGGGGCACTAGTATAGTAGTAGCCAGATAGTGCAGTTTGAGTGTAGTACTGGAATTACATTAAGAATCTATGGGTAAAATCATGGCTTCTTAAATGAATGAATGCAGTAGCTTAATGTGTTACTAAATGAAGCGAAAGTGTTCTTATATGTGTGAGTTTTTTTTTTCTTGTCTTCATCTATGGGAAGACCTTTTTTGTATTCCTTAGCTTTTTATTTAGGGGCCACCAGTTTCAGGACTGCTCAAGGTACATGATGACCTAGTTACTACACTATGCTTTGTGAACATGTGAATGGCTATCTCTGTGAATCGCTAATTGCATAAATGTGTGACTGGTTTTCATGATAGACTGCATATTGTCTTCCAGTGTACTGCAGAGTAATTTGTACACTTTACTTAATCATGGCCAACTGTTTACAATCAAGATTCCACAGGATATTTGGTAGTTGTATTGACACAATCTGAAATAAAGGAGTGCATTTTTCATATAAGCATTTTTTTGTGCTGGTCCCAAGCCCAGATAAATGGGGAGGGTTATGTCAGGAAGGGAATCCAGTGTAAAACCTCTGTCAAATGACATATGCAGACAACAATACAGATTTCCATACTGGATCGGTCGAGGCCTGGGTTAACAACGTCCCCACCATTACTGTTAGCCAACAGGGTGCTGGCAGAAATTGGGCTACTGTTGACTGAAGGAGGAGAAGAAGAGGGGGGAGGCATGCCTGAAGGCAGGAAGAGAGGAGGAAGGTTAGGAGTATAGTAGCTGATATGATGGAGAGAAGGAAGGTTGATATATTGTGTGTGCAAGAGACCAGATGAAAGGGGAGTAAGGCTAGGTGTATAGGAGGTGGGTTCAAATTGTTCTATTATGGTGTGGATGGCAGGAGAAATGGGGTAGGGGATATGCCAAGAGTGTTTTGGATGTAAAAAGAGTTGGACAGAGTGATGTTTATGAAGCTGAAAATTGATGGTGTAATGATGAATGTTGTTAGTGCATGCGCTCCACAAGTTGGGTGTGCATTGGATGAGAAAGAAAAATTTTGGAGTGAGTTGGACGAAGTGGTGGTGAGTGTACTCAAGGGTGAGAGACTGGCGATTGGAGTGGATTTCAATGGGCATGTTGGTGAAGGGAACAGAGGGGATGAGGAAGTAATGGGTAGGTATGCTGTTATGGAGAGTACTGCAGAAGGTCAGATGATAATGAATTTTGTGAAAAAGATGGACATGGCTGTGATGAATACATATTTTAAGAAGAAGGATGAGCATAGGGTAATGTACAAGAGTGGAGAAAGATGCACATAGGTGAATGATATCTTATGCAGGAGGGCCAGTCTGAAGGAGATTGGAGACTGTAAAGTGGTGACAGGGAAAAATGTAATTAGGCAGCATAGAATGGTGGTCTGTAGGATGATGTTGGTGGTCAAGAAGAGGAGGAGGAGTGTGAGAGCAGTGCCAAGGATTAAATGTTGGAAGTTGAAAAAGGGTGATTGTGATGTGGAGTTCAGGGAAGAGTTAAGACAGGCACTGGGGGGCAGTGAAGAGTTACCAAGTAGCTGGGTAACTGCAGCAGAGCTGGTAAGGGATACAGATAGAAAAGTGCTTGGTGTGACATCTGGACAGAGGAAGGAGGTCAAGGAGACCTGGTGGTGGAATGAGGAAGTACAGGAGAGTATACAGAGGAAGATGCTGGTGAAGAAGAATTGGGATTGTCAAAGAGATGAAGAAAGTAGACAGGCGTATAAGGAGATGAGGCGCATGGCAAAAAAAGAGGTGGCAAAGGCTAAGGATATGGCATATGGAGAGTTGTATGAAAGGTTGGACACTAAAGAGGGAGAAAAGGACCTGTACCAATTGGCTAGACAGAGGGACTGAGCTGGGAAAAAATGTGCAACAGGTAAGGATGATAAAGGATAGTGAGGGAAACATACTCACAAGTGAGGAGAGTGTGTTGAGCAGATGGAAAGAGTACTTTGAGGGGATGATGAATGAAGAGAATGAGAGAGAAGGTTGAATGATGTGGGGATAGTGAATCAGGAAGGGAAACAGATTAGCAAGGAGGAAGTAAGGACAGCTATGAAGAGAATGAAGAATGGAAAGGCTGTTGGCCCAGATGACATACCAGTGGAAGCATGGAGGTGTTTAGGAGAAATGGCAGTGGCGTTTTTAACCAGATTGTTTAATGAAATCTTGGAAAGTCAGAGGATGCCTGAGGAGTGGAGAAAAGGTGTTTTGGTACCTATCTTTAAGAATAAGGGTGATGTACAGAGCTATAGTAACTACATAGGGATAAAACTGATCAGTCACAGCTTGAAGTTATGGGAAAGAGTAGTGGAAGCTAGGTTAAGAAGGGAGGTGATGATTAGAGATCAGCAGTATGACTTCATGCTGGGAAAGAGCACTACAGATGCAATGTTTGCTCTGAGAGTGTTGATGGAGAAATATAGAGAAGGTCAGAAGGAGTTCCATTGTGTCTCTGTGGATAGAGAAAACATATGACAAGGTACCTAGAGAAGAGTTGTGCTATTGTATGAGGAAGTCAGGAGTGGCAGAGAAGTATGTAAGAGTGGTACAGGATATGTACGAGGGTAGTGTGACAGTGGTGAGGTCTGTGGTAGGAATGATGGGTGTGTTTAAGGAAGAGGTGGGATTACATCAAGGATCAGCTCTGAGCCCTTTCTTATTTGCAGTGGTAATGGACAGATTGACTGACGAGAACAGACAGGAATCCCCGTGGACTATGATGTTTTCAGATGACATTGTGATCTGTAGTGAGAGTAGGGAACAGGTGGAGGAGACCCTGGAGAGATGGAGATATGCTCTAGAGAAAAGAGGAATGAAGGTCAGCAGGACTAAGACAGAATATATGTGTATGAATGAGAGGGAGGATAGAGTAATGGTGAGGATGCAGGGAGTAGAGCTGGTGAGGGTGGATGAGTACTTGTGATCAACAGTTGAGAGTAATGGTGAGTGTGGAAGAGAGGTGAAGAAGAGAGTACAGACAGGGTGGAATGGGTGGAGAAGAGTGTCAGGAGTGATTTGTGACAGACGGGTACCAGTAAGAGTGAAAGGGAAGGTCTGCAAGAGGGTAGTGTGACCAGCTATGTTATATGGGTTGGAGAAGGTGGCATTGACAAAAAGGCAGGAGTCAGAGTTTGACATGGCAGAGTTAAAGATGTTAAGATTCACACTGGGTGTGGCGAGGATGGAAAGGATTTGGAATAAGTATATTAGAGTGTCAGCTCTGGTTGGAAGGTTTGGAGACAAAGCCAGAGAGGTGAGATTGTGTTGGTTTGGACATGTGCTGAGGAGGGATGCAGAGTATAATGGGAAAAAGATGCTAAGGATGAAGCTGCCAGGTAACAGGAAAAGAGGAAGGCCTAATATAAGGTTTATTGATGTGGTGAGAGAGGACATGCAGGTGGTTGGTGTGACAGAGCAAGATGCAGAGGACAGGAAGAAATGAAAACAGTTGATCTGCTGTGGCGACCCCTAACGGGAGCAGCCGAAAGAAGAAGAAGAAGAAGAAGAAGAAGAAGATTTTTCATACAAACACAGTATGGTTCATTGTGACCTGATACCATTAATTTATGGTTATAATATGCCAATAGTGTAGCTTTAGATGCATTTTAATTGCCATTTAAGCAAAATGTCTAAATATAAACTCATTTAGGATGTTTTATTTTGCACCAGTATCAATCTTAAAGGTCATACATTCAGCAGTAGACCATATTTGAATCTACTGATTCTGAAGAAATAACCAATATAGTTTAGAATGATCTTCTGAAGAGACTGTACATACAGCACACACATCAGCTGCATTTTCCAAACAACTTTTTTAATTTCTTTCTTTCCTTCTTTCTCCCTCTCTCTCTCTCTCTCTCTCTCTGTTCCAGAACTGTTTGTATCAGTGACCAGATAGCCAACAGTTTGATTTGCACCAGTCACCCACAAAACTGTTCTCTGACATTCTTTCCTTCTTTTATTAATTAAGAAATCCATGGTTAATGCATTTTTCTTTTTACTGCTGGAAAATAAGTCTTGCCCTTATGAAGATAACCACACTTTAAACAATATAGTATCTGTTCAATTGAATACCTTTCTTTTCTAGCAGTATCATCATAACCAAGCACTTAGTAAAGTCTGCTTACTGTAATACAGACTGTAGGATTTTCATACTGAAATACATCATGAGTTGTTCTGCTTACTTTTGAGAGACTGTTGCTTAATTTTAATTTATAACCCCACCACCCTTTTTCCCTTTTATTTGTTTGTCTCATATTGTATGGTTCTACACATTTGGCTATGTGCACTTCGTTTTCCTCTTCATGTGTTTATGAAACATATAACAGCACACACCTTTTATAATCATTTTGATTGATAACATGTTCATTACAATGTCTAAAGTGGTGTTCATTCTGTTGTTTTATCATATACATTGATTATAAATATGCCTTTATTAACTGTTCTGTTATTCTTTCCTCCTGGTCCTGGGCTACACCTGAAAAGCATGCAGTGTACCAATCCATTTAAATGGTAAATAAATAAATACATTCAGCTAGAATCTCAAATCCCGTGGTGGTGGTGCTGCGGTAGTGTTGTCGCCTCACAGTAAGACACTGTCCGGTTCGATTCTCAGCTAGAGCGTCTTCTGCGTGGAGACATGTGTGAATGGGCGTGCCTTCGTTGAAGGTTGTGCATCAGGCCAGGCAAGCCGGTATGTAAAAATCAACTGCCAATCATTAGCGGACCAGAGTTCTGCTGTGGCGACCCCTAACCGGGAAAAGCCAAAAGACACAAACAAACATTCAACTAGAATCTCAGAAGGTTATTCCATTTAAATGGTTGTGAATTCTGGTGATCTACAAACACTAATATCTGTCTCTGCATTAACTCTGACAAAAGTTTGTTTCTTGCATTGGCATTATTTATGCCATAGGCAAGTCTGTCTTTCAAGAATTAATCATAGAGCTCTTCAGATGCCAAGTCATGAATTTCATGTCTCAGTTTAGTCACATCAGCATAAACAGACTTGGGCAGTTTTACTTCTAGTGAAAAACAAATGAAAAAAATCTCGTTCTGTTTAGAGACACAATATTGTTTAAACCTGTCCTTACTAACAACCATATCAGACTGCTTCTCTTCAGTAAGTTTAAATGTATTGACTACCAGAAGGAAAGGAAAAGTAGCAACTTAATCTCTTGTTTTTCTATTTCAATTGTAAAATAGAAGGGCAAAAACTTTGCAGCCCATTTCAGTTTTCTGAGAAAATGACTACTAGAATCAACATCACTGGTAGAATAAGGCTTACCATAGATGCCTCAATAAAGGGTCCACTTGCATGCAAACAGAAAATTGTTGTGAGATCTTATTTTCTTTGAAGACTGAAAAATTTCAGCAGGACATAAAATCTAAGTGCCTTATTCATCTGACAGATTTTTTTATTTCATAGTGTTGTGACTTTTTCATAGTGTTATGACTTGCTTATTCATCATGACTTCAAAGTTAAATCAGTATTCATCTTAATAATCTGTGCATTTTCATCCGACTGGCACAGTTTTCACTTCTGACAGTTATACCATTAGTATTTCATTTTGTGTCATCTTATTGCTTTAATTTTGTCAAGGGGTTTTCTCATTTCACTTTTCAAATGCCATCTGGAAGATTAGTGGTGGTCCTTTCATTTATTGTGCTACTCTTGTCATCATTGTAACAGTTGGTGGCAGCTGAATGAACTACATGTATTTGACAATGAAGCACTTTAGTAGCTTTGCAAAGATCTTCAGTTATCTAATGAAAGTGCAGTCCAATAGGCATACTACATAGGTGGTGTAACAGAACATTCCTGGTGTATCTGTTTCACTGATTTTTATGGCAAAGAACCCTGTAGTACTGTGCAGGTGGCTTAACCTAAAGGCTACTGATCTTAATATCTTAATACAGTAAACTCTCAGTTAAGTAGAATGAAACAACCAGAACGATCAAGCAACCTGAAAAATATCAAAGAAATACAGTACAGAATGAACAATTTAGTTTTCATGTGCTGCAGTTTCTGTTTTCCTCCTGCAGAAACATACCTTATGTTTTTAGTGTTTTAGAGTTTTAAAAAAGGAAGATACAAATAAATTCCCTCTCTCCCTAACCTGAGAACACGTCAGACCAAACATTCAAATTGCTAAAATGTCAACACTTGCTCCATACTCACTCAGTCAGTTTGCATCAGGTTGCACTTTCTCTCTCTTTCTCTCTCTCTCTCTCTCTCTCACTCTCTTTCTATTCAGTTCATTCAATTCCAATCTACTCAGCGTGCCACTGAAAATCGTTCCACGTGCCACGTTTTCTAGCAGAAATATCAGTTTAAAATATTAGTCCTGCCAGGCTTTTAATTACTGTATTTGAATATTAAAATCAAATCAATACAGTGCTTATGGTATGGTATGGTATGGTATGGTATGGTATGGTATAGTATAGGGTACAGTATTTGTCAGGTCTATTTTTAATAGTAACTCTCAAGCAACTAGAAACTACACTTACCCATGGGTGCCGGTTAATTGAGAGTTTAATGTAAATTACACATCCTGTAACATGTTTTGACATAACTGCATGCATTGAGTACCTTAAACCTGCTTTCTTTAAATTACTCTTGAGGCAATTATCAGTGAATTTATAAATAACACCCATAGATTTTTGTGAGTTGCAGACTTCAAGCCAGTCTTTAATGATTTTTTTTTTCTTTGCTCTGCAGCTGACAAAAGCCACAATTGTTGCATCTGTCAAAGAAAATACAGTATTTTGATTCAGAAACTGAGTGATAGAGAAGGAGTGATTGCTAAAAGGAATATTAGGAACACAAAGACAATAGCATTAGCCACAGTTATTTTCAAACCAAGAAAAAGATAATAAAGGCATTTGTCCAGGTCCCCTTCAAGAAACACATTACACTGAATGACATTTGACGACCTTTATTAAATTTCCATAAACATAAATGTTAATCAATATTCATTCATTTCAACCAAACATGATACAGGTGAAATAACATCCATGTAAAATTATCTTAGGACAGGACAGCGTAAACCTGCTCATCCTGATCACTAAACAGTGTCCATACCTCCACTCACTTACTTATGAAGCAGCGTACCCGCTCACTTCCATTATCATTTATTCCATTATACCATCAATCCAATAAGCAGCTTCACCCGCTTGCTTATGTACTTATCAAGCAGCATAACCACTTACTTTCCTTTTCAAACTTATTGAATTAACCATCCAACACCAGAGGGGGAACAGAAGAGAGCAAGCCTACCCCTCTTCTCCACTCGCCAGCCTGACCAGGCTGTTTCCCCTCTCTACAGCACACTTCCATCAAACTAAAAATCATAACGGCATCCGGCCAAACATCATTCGGTGTACCCCATCCCCACTAACCAAGGTAGGTAGAGTTAACTCCTAAAACCCTATCACATAACAAAATAAACAGTTACCAAAACAACTGAAAACAAAACAGTGACCCTTCACCTATGCTAAAATAACCTAGCATTGCACTGCACATGAGCTAAATAATCCTCACTTAATGACCAATGGCAGCTCCACAATGACTTCAAGAGCATTATAAAATCACACAGAATCAACTATATGCCATCATGCCACATTGCAACCCCATTTATCACCCAATGCAGTAATAACCAAATGAACTCTCCTTAATGGCAGACCAATAACAATTTTAATGACTCCCCTATCACTACCAACCAAAATAGTATCATTAAACTCCCATTGTCTAGCAATCCCACCATCACACTAATTATCTCTTACAAGCAATAAAACAGCTCAACAGTCATCATGGCATGCTAGCAACTCAACAAAACAAGCCATACTATTTCGTTATTAAACCCAATGGCATACCATCATACCAATGAGATCTCTGTAACGCAGGTACAATATGAATCCAGACATTAAACAAACTAGCGTTTATAACATGAAATGATTCACCAACCATCATGGCATTGTTAGCAGCCCAACCACCATCAGCCCTGCAAGTTCCATATTGGTAACAGGAAACAAACCATAATTCCCCAACAACCCCAATGAACCTCCTACACCAGCTAACACAAACAACAAAAGAAACATAAATACTCCATGTCCCCACAATCATCCTAACTCACACAAGCCACTGACTCAACCCTCCAGCTTATAAACCTTACCACATACATAGCCAAAGTTTCGAACAGGCCAAAGACTGAAAGTAAACCCTTAATCCCTCCCCTGATGTTAACCCCTGCCCCCTAAAACCAGACAAGGGCAATCACCAACTAACCTTAACAGCAGCCCTATCATAAATCAAGAACCTTCCTGTCATCCCTCCAACTATCCAATACGAGAGTAGCAGCTAAGAACCATCCTTGCCCTTGCTGGCCCTCACCTTTCCGTAATGACTAACCACAGCCATGACAAATGCCACAAATACACCCCAAAACCCCACACCTATACACGAATAATCAAAATACAAATCCCTATACCCACCCTATCCATCTGCCACAAGGGCATATGAAAAGAATTAAGCCACAAGCAACAAAATTGATAAACTGCACCAACTATTAACACTACCAAAGTAACCCACTCAAACTGACCAAAATAAACATGTCCTACATCTGCAAGAAATCATCACTGCCCCAACTGTAATGTGCCTTAATGACCATTGAATAAAATTACCTACTACCCTATAGTCTCTTCAGCACTCAAAACATCCACAAAACAAAAACCATTACCTTTCAAGTCCATTTCCATGAGGGCATTGACTGTTACTCACTCAGCACTCCATCTGTGACCTCAATGTTCCCACCCAAGCAATCAGGACTTCAATTTAAACATGCATCCAAACTTAAACATGCAGCAAAACCATTCACACTGATGACCATCTAAGGAATGTGATCTATATGTCTTCCCGTACAAATATTTCCAATATTAAGTAACTAGCAACTTAGCAGCATGGAAGGAAAACCCAGGAGTACCTGGCAAATCCCACAAAAATGCAAGGAGGTCACGCAAAGCCCACACAACTGGACCCAGCCGAAAATCAAACTAGAGTACCTCTAGCTGTGAAATAACACAAACCGCTGCACCACTGCATCCCATGATGTCTAAATAAGAGAACTCTTAATTCTACCATGGATTGCACATTATCCTGCATCACAAATCAAATGAGGTCATAAAACATTAATACTTATTCTAGAGTAAACAAAAAGTTGGTTGTGCTTCATCATCCTGGACAGTTACATGTTTCTTCTTCTTCCAGATCACTGTGCTTGCCTTTTCACCTATCCATTTCTGATTACTCACCCAAAGACCCCACCGCTTAATCGACACCAAAGCATGATCATCTGCGACTTCACTGCATCTCACCACTGGAACACGGCACACCATCATCTACAAAGAAAAGGACAAAATTAAACCTACTAATAGGAACAAGAAGGCTCAACATTATACCTACCTATTCCAAATTACAGCCACAGTGCTCCAAAACCCCATCTGTCCAACAGAATACCTACAGAACACCCAGCAAAGCACCACCATCTGCAAAGAAAAGACAAATATAAATCATATGGAGTTTTTTTTTTTTAATTTATAAATAAACATACTATAACCCTCCTGTGACCCTACTAGTTGCCATTGTTAATAAACCAGTAGAATTCCATGTTCTACCTCCTACCCCAGCAAACCCTCCCTCCCATAGACATACCTCCCAACTCCTCGAAGCAATAAATATGGCCACCAAAATAAATATGGACAAATCGCCCTTATTGTGCAAGGTATGCACTATTCCAAATATAAAGGATGCAGCTTCACCTGGTAACTGAGGGACAGAGTTCATTTAAGGGCATAATGCACACCCTTGGCATTCCTCATCCAAAACATAATGGTGCACACTCAGTGTGTTGCTCACAAGTAATGAGAGCCGACTTCAAAAATTCAGCATGTCCAATTAAAAATATAATTCCTGTAATCCACAAGGACATTGACAGCCAAAATTGCTTTAAGCTCAGAATGTTATCATCCATGCATTGCCCTATTAATTTAGATGGCCAAATATTAACTAGAAAGTGTACTTGAACTCAACTCTACCATAGACAAGAAGCCTGAAACTCAAATGTCTATCACTGCCTGCAAACCTCAGTTTGCAATGAGCTGCCAATAATCTGCCAAAACCCAGTCTAATGGAAGAATGAACTAAAACATGAGGCAAACTCTGGGCATGTGAAAACCTGCACCATGTCTGTCTGTCTGGCAGTGGAGTTGTTCAGTCATTTGAACAGAAAACAAACAGAAGATGCAATTTCAGTATTCTGTCATCCATTTTTTCTCTTAACTAATCAGTCACAATAATTAGGTTAAAAATTAAGCCATGGACTGAACTTCTAAGCTTCCCATTTTTTTCTCTCCTCAGCTATACTCTTGTGAGCTACTGATAGTGTCATTGTAATGTGTGAATCTGTGTATTAACTGGCATTTCTTCTGAAAATATCTAAACCTATACTTTCATGGTAAGCTACCTTAGCTTATAACAGCATAGTTGTAGAAGACTGCTCCATCTGCAAGGTATTCAAAATGGCTCATCGGGTTTAATTTTCCCACTGCCTCCCATTATGAAACCCTGTCAGCCGAATTCCGGGTACGGCTAAAGACCAGAAACTCAGTTGGAAACTTACACCACTGCAGAAAAGTCACAGGTTTCAAAACAGTTATTCCCATAATAATTATTCAGGTTACTTTTTAACCTAACCAAAATCACAAGCACTTGGGCACTGGGAGCAAAGCCTGCCGCACCGTCATCCACAGCCTTGCATGCCACTCAGAGCATGTGCAGCCAGTGGACATTCTTCACGGGCAACTCGCAACCTGCGAAACAAACAGACACTTCCCTGACAAAACCGCAACCACCAACAGGCTCCAGAAACATGGACAGAAGTCAGAAAAATGACTGCCAGTGCACACCCCATTCAGAACATCCCTCTTCTCTTTTTTAAATGGAATTTTGGATTTTGGGTGTAGGGGTGCAGGTTGCTTTGGAGTAGTTGATGGCTTTGTGGTTTTCACCTCATGGATGGTTGTTGTTTTGTGGGGTTCATGGATGGCAGCTGACTGGTTCATGTGCAGAGCTTGGTTGTCAGATGGCTATTTCCCTCTGCTTTGTGGTGGGCTGAGGAGCATCACTGCTTAAACTGTTTTGTCATCTGTCATAGGATTAACACAGCCCAGAGTATTGAAATGAGGACAAACAGTACTGTAATGCTCCACCCTGCTGCTCTATATTTTGGTAGACTAACTTTCTGAAAGCTACGTTAAATACGGTATTCACATGTATGTGGGAATATAAGCTTAAACATAACTTGACAGATATGCATCACAGCTGCTTTGAAAATTCTTGTTATGCTTTCCTTAACTTCATGTATCTCAGTTAAACTTCAAACTGGCTTAAACATAACTCAACAGGCACATCCCTGATTGTCCTTCACATTTTTGCCCCATCCCTTGTAATTTTAATTAACCTCCTGGTTAATCACTGAACCTTGATATTTTGGAGCTCTATGTCACACTGCAGAAAATGAGATAACTGTACTTGAGCTAGGAATCCCCACGCATGCGCGGACTACACCATTACCTTAGACATACCTCACACTACCAGCCTAAAGCCCACGGGAGGAAAAAAAAATTGCGGTTCTCTTAACCTCCCTGAATGCTGAAAGCTCCTTACAACACCCTCACCACCAATGCATGCTGATGCTGCTCTGAGAACTCAACCCTATTATCACTTCATAAGTTACTTCTTTCTATTAGCGTATCTACCATTCGCTCAGGCTAAACTGAGCCCATTTCTGTGAAGTTCTGTATTGTCTGCTTACTAGCATAAAGACTTTCTTTGTACTACCAGTATGAAAGGCAAGTACAGTGTAATCAGCCCACGTAACTCAAATTACTAATGCATCCACAATTGTGTAGATTACACATGAAAACTTAAAATAGTGTTGTCTGTGGATGAGGTGCCAACTTAAACCCTCTACAACCACCTGTTTTACATTAACATCCTCCAACATCAACAATCCACTGCAAAGTTACAGCAGGTGCTTAACAACATAACTGACACTGTACAGTAAGCAACTGCCATTGCCAAAAAGCGGACCACCTGCAGTTATTACACCAATTGTGGTTATGCGTTATTGACCCGCAAACTAGCAAAAAAGCCAATAACACAGATTACTAGCATCCACATGTAATGTTGAAATACGGATCAACTCATGACCAACAACATTTCCATAACTTGAAATAACCAACATGCTAATGTAACAGCTGTAATAATCATGGATAATGACACCAAACCTCTCAACCTCCTAGTGAGAAAAAGATCAAACCAAGGCCTACCTGACCAAGGAACATACCGGTCGTCAGGACATGAACCTGCATGTAGCAAGTTCACACCAAAATGCGACTCCTATTCCAGTTACACGTGCCTAATATCCTTTAAGCCCCTCCCTACCCCACCTCACTTCCTCCCAAACCTCATCCATTCCTATTTAACCCCATCCTCCCCCTATCCTCCCAAATCCTACTACTCTAACTCCCCACCTTGAAGATGTCACTGGACAAAATGGTCTATTCCAAACCTCATTTAAAATGCCCACTAAGAAATATTTCCATTCACACAAAAAGAAATTTTAGATTCAGAGATTTTCAGTTCTGACTCAAATTAGATAAGATATTCTACTTACAGAGTACAACTAGGCTGTCTTTATCCTTATTTTTTGATAAAAGAATACATAAATATAGTGTCTGTGTTTATAACATCACTTTATTTTCAAGGTACTTTTTATCTCTCTGTTTATAGGTCCACTAATGTAAGAATTCTCAGTAACATACTTTTTAAGCATCATCCCTGTCTTAAGTAAGTATATCAGCATTTTCTCCTACTTTTTACTTATGCAGTTGAATAAAACATCTTGAATGCCTCAGGACTAGGTTGAGAAACGACAAAGGTCCAGTGGACCAGCCTACCCAATCTTTTAAGAAATGATTAAATCCATTTAAATGACAAAAGCCATCTGAACTGTGTTGATGTTTTCTATGGCTTTTGTCTCGTTCAAGATAGAAGTCCACACATTTTGTTATTCACTTTATAAATTAACTGGTTGTGAAGTCTGTCAGTATAAGGCTGTGAACTGACTACTCTTTTTCTTTTACTGCTTTCAGAAGTTATTTTACTCAATCAATGTTTTGCTGGTAAAATGTTTTTGGATGAAAATGAATGTGTTAACTTAAAACAATATATTAATTGGTGTTCACAAATCACATTTTGAGTATATGAAACAAATGAAGAGTATCTCTGAAATAAGGCACTAAACTATGGTACTATTTTTACATGAACAGGCATGCACTAACACCACATAATAGCATGTGATGTTTTAAGATTGTCCATTTGAAACAAAAACCTCTCCTGACTCTGACGTCTGCCTCACTTCTTGCTATGGAATAGCTTACAGGCTTTCATCCACATTCTGGGAAATTCTTAAACACAGATGTTTGAACTCCAAATTGTCTAACCCTGGAACATAATTTTCCCGACTGAAAACATTATATTCTGCCGCTGTATATAACTATACATATCTGTCATTTTCATCTTCTCTTTATTACCCATAGGTGTATTACATTTAATCATCTTTACGGACTTTTATTATCTGTCTCAGTTTTAGGTAGGTATTTATGAAATGTAGCAGATAAACTGTTTGTCTAGCTGTTTTCTTATTTTGTAAAATACCTAGATATTCCAGTTCTACAAACACTACTAACATTCCTGTCAACTTGCATGCTTTTAATTTCATATAATTCAGCAAAACACTTGCACAAGGAACATGTCACATCGTAACAATCCTCATTTCTGTGTTCATGTACTACAGTCATTGAGCACATCCAAATGAATAAAGTGTGCTGTCCCTCTAGTTTTCACTATAAATCTTTACTAACAACTTGTTTGGTGTTATTGTTCCAAAATGTACATACGTCTGGGGAATGTGTGCATGGTTTTGCTGGTGGTAGGTGTGTCTAATGTCAGCTGCAGAGTAAGGGATGAACTTCTTTTACAGCTCTATTGTGTACATGAAATGCATTAATAATTCTTTCCATGTCTGTACACAGCTGCTAGCAGATTTCTTTTGCATGAATGTATCCCAGTTGAAATTCCTGTGTTATCTTTATTAAGGAGAGATAAGGACAGTCAGAATTTCACAGTCAATTATAGTGTGAAGTTCTGCTATACTGTCCCCTCAAATAAGATTTTACAAAACTGAAGACTATATTTGCATGGAAACTGAATTTATCTTTGTGTCAGTAGGCTACATCTGTGTGGAGTACACTAATATTCTAATAATGCAGTCCATTTACTGGTTAAAACATGAACATGATATGATTCTTCAGCAATGGCACTGTATTTCATGTCCATGTCATTCAGTTTATAACTTTGTAAGGCATGCTGACTTAGAAAGGTCACTACATCTCAAGAGGCTTGTAAGTCTCTTTCTATGATGTGTGTGTGTGTGTGTGTGTGTGTGTGTGTGTGTGTGTGTGTGTGTGTGTGTGTGTGTGTGTGTGTGTGTGTGTGTGTGTGTGTGTGTGTTTGTGTGCTTGTGTGTGTGTGTGTTGCATATGAGTGTGTGTGCCTGTGTGTGTGTTGCATATGTGTGCATGTGCGTCTGTTGCATGTGTGTGTGTGTGTGTGTGTGTGTGTGTGTGTGTGTGTGTGTGTGTGTGTTGAGCTAAAACTGTCCTAAGCTACCAACAGAGTAATACAGAAGTCATGAGATCATCACAAAATGTGTACCTGTTGTTACCTGTATAACTTTTAAAGAGCTATGGTAGTGGTGTTATAAGACTGTAATAGAAGCCCTAATTCCAAGTACAAGGGAAGGCATGATGATTACCATGTGATGGGAAGCATCTCTATAGCCATGGCTAATAATGGAATAAGAATGAAAGACAAGTGAAATCTTGTCTAACAATTGGGTTGAGAGTCAGAGGTCCAAGGTGTTGGGTACTACACTGCACTATAGAGGAAACAAAAAAGGGAAACAAACCCAAAGCTACTGGGGGTGGGGGTGGGGGGGTGGGAGGGGCAGCTGAAAGCAGAGAAGATAAGGAATTATGAAGTATGAGTTCTGTGTTTCAGAAAAAGTTGGACTAGATATCATAGCTGTGATGCAAAGTCTATGTTAGTCAACTATGAACTTTACTGAAACTAGCATTTAACTCCACAGTTTATTAAACTTTGAATGAATCTATTAATTTAATGTATATAACTAATTTTCCACACTAGATGAGGTTATAACGTTCCTAGCTCAAGTACAGTTATGAATGGTATTAATTAGATTTACAAATAAATACATGTTGTTGTGTCTTTTGGCTTTTCCCGGTTAGGGGTCACCATAGCGGAACTCCGGTCCCCTAATGATTGGTAGTTGATTTTTACATGCCGAGTTACCAGCCCTGATGCACAACCTTCAACGAAGTTATGCCCATTCACGCATGTCCCCATGCAGAAGACGCTCTAGCTGAGAATCGAGCCAGAGAGCATCTTTCTGTGAGGTGTCAACGCTACCGCAGCACCACCACCGCGGGACTTACAAATAAATACATGTATATGATGCAAACAATGGAAAATTATACTTCCACAATTTGTGTATGACAATTATGTATGTTTTAATATAGTTTTGTTGTTTATATAAGACTTGGATTTTAATATTTTTGGTTCGATGGTCTGGCTTTATGGTGCAGAGGGATGGAGCTCTGAAAAAAAAAATGCAGGTATGCAAGGTTCATTTAGGAGCCACATTACTAGATGTGCCAGGCGAGGAGTTGGAGAAGTGAAGAGACACATCTCAATTCCCCTCTCTGGGGGTGGATGGGAAGGGTTTGCACACATGCACGGCCACAGTGAGTGGTGTGATTACTCTGGTGGAGACAGTGCACCACTCTTGCTAGAAGGGGAGTGGAAGGTCTGAGATGCCTGCTGGAAGTGACCCTTGTTGGAATGAGAGGAGGTCTCTCCTGACCCATGCATCACAGCGTTTGAGCAGTTAGGACCATGGAGACAATATAATTAAATCCTTGAATGACATCTGACAGCCATCTGAATGATGGCCTGCCCCATATCACCTGTGCCCTGGTGATGGGAAATAGATTGACTGAACAAGGGGGGGGGTGTTGATTAACGGGTAATGGACAAAAGAGCGTGAGAGAGAAAATTATGTTTAAGTTTGAACCAGATGACTCTGCTGTTAGTGTGAATGAGTAATTTCAAAGGCCACATGAAATACAAAGGGTCATTTCAGTTTTATGATTGTCTGATGAAGTTCTTTAAAGTTGTAAATGTAAGCACTACTGGGGTGTAATACAGTAAACTCTCTGGTTTTATTCCCTTCTTTTTTTGCCTTTTGTTTTCATAATTTTTACTGAATTTCAGCATTTCATTTAACTTTTTTATTACTATAACTTGAGGTCTAAATTTACCTTTTTTGTTTTAAAGACTTTGCATCTTATAAATAGATGGAATCTTGATTAATAAGAATTTTCTACACTATTCTAAAATATCTATATCTATATCTATATATATCTATATCTATATCTATCTATCTATCTATCTATCTATATATGTGTGTGTGTGTGTGTGTGTGTGTGTATGTGTGTGTGAGTGCGTGTGTGTGTGTGCATATATATATATATATATATATATATATATATATATATATATATATATATACGCCAATCAACGCCAATCCCTGCATGTGTGCTGCTAAGCATTAAGCGCATAACACAAACACTAACTTTAAGCCTGCATAACATATTTTTAAAGCTAAAGGACGTATTATATGAATTTTTGGCGTGCTGGTCAAGAATTACTTTTGGCGCCAGTCCCTGTATGTGTGCTGGCTAAGCGTTAAGCGCTTATCACATACACACCCATTAAGCCTGCATAATATATATTTAACACAAAAGGAAGAAAACAGTAATGTATAGTATTCCTAAGTAAGATTATAGGAATGAATGCTAAATGATAAGGTTGAGTCGGCCTAATGGGAACATAGCCAAAGCCATCTAATTGTTAGCTCGCTGAGTGTGCTGGGCAAATTTAACTGGAGACCCCAACCTCTGCAGGTGTTCTGACGAGATTTTTCCACTTTTATCCTGTTCAACTGGCTTATCTACTGCTGTATAAGTAAACAGTTCTCTGAAATAATACCTAGCCCATATTGTATGGCCGTCTTGGTAGAAGAGAGTGTTAGTTTTAACTTTGAACGTTTATTGTATAGCACGTTGCTCTGAATCATTAGTGAGTCATAACTCTTATATGCATTAGTATATGCTATACTTGTATGCTATACCTGTGGATCAATGTGTTTCTGTACTGCTTACTAAAGTGCAATTTAGTTGCATAGACTGCTTTTTCTCATTTCTTTAAAAACTGCGTAGCCCATACTGCTTGGAATATTAATGTTACTTGTTACATTGACTAGTGTATGCTATTGTGAGCCAATGTGTTTTCTGTACTGCCTATTAAAGTGCATTCTCTCTCCCTATATTCTCTCCTCTTCTCCAGCCTTCTAGCCCTGCAATACCTTCTTGTGACTACACCTGGCCTGGATGCCTAGACCCAATCTAAACTAGAACAAGTTCTACTACCACATCCCTTGTACGTGAGTAGACCTAAGTTGTCACTGAAGGAATTAAGAAAGTATGTACAAACATTGCTAAACCTCTGTACTAATAAAGATATCCAAAGCCCTGCTAGGCTCTGTACGCTCCCTTGCCAGGAAACCTCAGCAGCCAAACCCTGACCAACTCTGTGCCCCCCAATTAGCTCCTTTCTAGACCACTGTTTTTTGTTTTTTTTTTATTAGTCCCTTCTCCTCTTCACTATATTTCAGCTTAGGGATCTACCTTGCTGGAATCTCAGGTGCATTTCAGCATTTGTCCACTAGGTGGCTCCCTCTTCCCACTATTCTTGTTTCTCACATCTTTCACCTTTACCGTCTAGTATACTATACATGTTCTAATTCTCTTGTTCTCTTTTCTCTTTCCCCATTTTTAATATCTTAAGCAACACCATCCTATTAAATCCCTTACCGTACTTACCTTCACCATTTAATAGTTCACTGATAGGTTCTCGGTCTCATCCTGCCTTTCTTTGTTCTTCCCACTCCGTTCGCCCTTCGGGCTCACTCCGCTCCCCTACCCTGCCCCCAAATCTCACCCGCTCCCAGCACCTCTACACTTATACCTACCTAACCACACCCACTACAGAATCTAGCCAATTACTTCCCAAACCTCTATCAATTGCCACTCCCTTATCCCACCCACAACATCCATCACTCATCCCCCTAGTAAATCCTATCCTACCAATTAGCCTCCACTGCACAACCCACACCCACTACCTAACCCCACCCATATCAACCATTAGTCCATACAACACTCCCCACAATTAACCAGAGGCCAACCTACTTTCTGTACATAAAACCCTCCTACTCCTAAAAGCTATACTAACCAACAACACACTAACTATTATCTACCTTTTGCTTCTCTTTCCTCTTTAAACAGCCAACTTTATAATGTTTCCAAAGCCCTTAACCTCCTCCACACTACTACTACTTCTCCTCAACATAGTCTATATTTACTACCTCACTCAGCCCACATATATTAACCACACTCAAGCCTTCCACATAACCTTTCATCTTAACTCACCTCCTTTAAAACCTCATAGCATAATATCTCCCCATCTTTATCCTCTAGAAAACCAACTATTCTTTTCTTATAAACCCATAACCCCTCATAAAGGTTCAGCCACCATAGTAGCTAACAAAGACTATATCAATGCATTACAGCACAACCCAGACTCTAAGCAGTCCAAATACCTTACCAATATAATCCTACATGTAATAACTACTCTATTATCAGGCGATGTACACCCCAACCCCGGCCCCTCAAACTCTTCCACTATAGATAAGTCTATACTATTCACCTCTCTAAACTCCCAAAGCATAGTAAACAAAGTCCCAAACTTCCATGCCTGGCTCATACACAATAAACCCAACATTCTATCTATCTCTGAAACATGGCTAAAGTCCCACATAAAAGACCATGAAATAACACCTCCAAACTACTCAATCATCAGCAAAGATAGATCCCACAAAAAAGGAGGGCGGTAGCTCTATTATATTCATCCTCCCTGTCGGTCACCCCTTATAACAAGCCTATTCCTAACTTCAATAATGCTGAATTACTCCTAACAAACTTTCAAATTAATAAACACAAGCACATATATATATAGCCTCCCTCTATACCCCCCCCCCCAGTGACAATATTACTGCACTCGAGAATATCCTCTTCTGGCTCTCTACAAATATTAGCAACGAAATAATAATATTGGGAGATACAAATATCAATCGGTCTTCCATTCAGTCTTCCAGACTCCCTAAGTGATCACCTGCCCACCTTTGCTTACCGACTCCCTACACCTTTGCAGAGAACCCATAATTACATCACTACCCATAACCAAAAAAACTTCAAACCAACAGCTTTCTAAAAGCAATTAACTGGAATATTCTAAAAACTTTACCCCTAGACAATGCTGTTGCTCACTTCAACTCAACCTTCTTAAACCTCCTAGACCACCATGCTCCTTTAAGGTCCAAACGAATTAAACTAAAAACCACCCCCTGGCTAACCAAAAACACATTAATAGCTATGAGACACAGAGACAAAGTCTGGGCACTTTACCAGAAAAATAAATCTCCCCTTACCCATACTGAATTCAAAATATTGAATATATTGGTGTTAAACTTAGTGGCCTTGAAATTGCCTGCTCCTCTTGTGAATTTGTGTTTGGATACTCCTTCTGGGCCCATCTCATTTGCTCACTCAACTGAGTGCAGTGAGATCATATTCTGATTTCAGGCACTCCTACTGTGTACAAAGAGAGCATCTGGGAAACAGAAAAAAAATAAGCTTGTTTCCTGCCTTTCCTGTTAAGTGGTATAGACTATTTGTAGGCTTCTGAGCCCCCAAGCCCTTCTGTGTTGGAGGGAAGCCTTCTAGCTTAGTTTTTTTTTCTTATAACTAGCCAGTTTTCTAGTTTCAGCACTCAAATCTGTTTCTTTGATCTCAGCACTTGTTCAGAAAAAAAAAAAATTTCATCTGCTTTTACTGTACTTGTGTTTCTACCTACTTTATTTTACTTTTGCATCATCTTAAAAGTACTCATTTGTATTTATTACTGCTTGGTGTAACTCATTCTAAGCCTTTTGGTTTAAACACTTGGGCTTCGGACCAGTTGTTTTGCACTGAGAGGGTTTGTGGTCTGCACTGTAGTGACAGAACAGGTAGCTTACATCCTTCTAGGTTGGGAACTGCTGATTGAGGGCTCAGTGTCTGTTATTCTAAAAGTGTATTAATTCTGGTTTAAGCACTTGGGCTTTCAGGCTAGTTATTTTACATTAAGAGGTTTTGTGGTCTGCACTCTTGTGGGAGGAGAGGCTGGACTCTGCCCTTCTGAGCTGGGAATTTCTGGTTAAAGGCTTATAGTGCATGCATATCTGAACTGCTTCTTACTGAAGTTGGTGCGCCTTGTTTGCTGTGGCATAGACTGGATTTGGGCCTACTGGATCTAGCTTTGTTTGTGTAACTTGAGCACTAATCCAGGCATTCTCTAAAGTATTCAATTGTATTTATTACTGCTTGGTAGTAACTTGATTAAAGTGTAGCTATCATTCTAAGTCTTTTGGATTAAGCACTTGGGCTTCAGACCAGTTGTTTTACATTAGGAAGGTTTGTGGCATGCACTGTGGTGGCAGGACAGGTAGCTTTCATCCTTCTAAGTTGGGAACTGCTGATTGAGAGCCCAGTGTTTGTTATTCTTAAAGTGTATTAGTTCTGGTTTAGGCACTTGGGCTTCAGGCCAGTTATTTTACATTAAGAAGGTTCATGGTCTGCACTCTTGTGGGAGAAGAGGCTGGACTCTGCCCTTCTGAGCTGGGAATTTCTGGTTAAAGGTTTATAGTGCCTGAATATTTGAACTGTATCTTACTGAAATTGGTACACCTTGTTTGCTGTAGCATAGACTAGATCCAGGCCTGCTGAATCTAGCTTTGTTTATATGCCTGTTTGTTTGCTTGTTATTTCCCTGGAACGCTAATTCCACCTAATATGCTGCTTCTCAGTGCTTCTGTGGATCACTAGTGATATCTGCATTGCTTACTGTACTTATTTCCTTGTTTCACTTGAAAGAAAGTTACTGGTTGTTGTTTTTGCATTTAAGTTACCTGTAACACATTGCACTTAAGTTACCTGACACTTGCTCACTGAAGCAATTATATAAGTCAGCACTAAAAATTAAAAGCACTACACCCTCACTCCCCACTGGCCCTTGTTTTCAATTATTAAGGAATTCCCAATATTATTCTAGCATGTCCAAAGGTCAGTTGTCAATCTCCTCTCCGGTCCAGCTGGTGAATCTGGGAATCTTGAGGCAATGTTACAACTGCCTCATGTACACATACAACCCTTTCCTCCTCCCAACAAATTCCAACACATGTGAGAGATGCAACCATATAGCCAAACTGGAGGCTAAGCTCTCTCAACTCAGTACTGTCATAACCAGTCAGGAGGAGAAGGAAACCACACTCACTACAATTCCAGTCTCACATAGACCTACCACGACAGCAAACCAAACACATAATCACACAAAAACATACTCGGAGGCTCTAAATAAAGATCTGCCTAAGCAGCAGAGACCTCCAAAGCAGACACCCAAGCAACCGCTACCCCAAAACAAAACACGTGAAACACATATCTCACAAAGCCAGTGTGCCAAACAGTCACAGCCCTTAAGACTAAACAACACACCTGATACACTTGTAATAGGTAACTCTATCATCAAGCACACTGATGTCCCACTCACCAGGCAGAACAAGGAGGGGGTCACGGTGAGCAGCCTGTTGGGCGCAAGGATCCACCACATAACACAAGCACTCAGGTTACTCCAAGGCAAGTACAAATATGACTCAGTCATTGTCCATGCTGGTGTGAATGACCTGAGACGTACCTCCCTGGACTACATGAAAAGAGACATAAAGGAGCTCTCTGAGCATGTAGCCCAGGCCGGTATGACCCTGACCTTGAGTAGCATATTACCCTCACCAAGAATGATGCCACAATATGAAGGCAAGATGATCAATTTCAACTATTGGCTTAAGTACTGGTGTCATTCAAAGGGGATCCAATGCCTGTCAGCTTGGGATGATATGCTCAACAAGCCACGATGCTTCACTAGCGACGGCTTGCACCTGTCACCCCTGGGATTTCGGATATTGGCAAAGGCTCTTGCTACCCCCATAGTGCCTTTTTTAGGCAAGGCTCAAAAGACAAACCCACCTCCATAGGTATCACAAGGGATAAGAAACTAAGATTAATGCTACTCAACGCCAGAAGTCTAAACCTCAAGAGGCATGCACTCGAAACTCTCCTTAGCATGAACATCGATATCTGTGCAGTAACAGAAACCTGGTTCAGGGCTCCCGAGAGCACCCCAGCACTACCAGGTTATACCTCATACCATGCTTTTCGCCCCAAAACTTGGACGAACCACAAAAGGAGGGAGTATCGATATGCATCAAAGATACCCACACCTCCAGGTTGGTGGCAAAGCACGAAGCATCAGAGACTATCCATGTGCAACTAACAGTGGGTAAAACTGCCTTCCAGTTTATAGCCTGCTACAGACCACCCTCCCAAACCCAGGAACCCCACTCGGCCTTCCTGAGAACACTGGAAAATATGAAGGTCTCTCCAAACACCATTATATTGGGCGACTTCAACTACCCAAACATAGACTGGGAGCATTACTCTAGCTCCAACACCCTAGCCCAAAGGTTCCTAGAATTTATAAACTCAAATGCTATGGAACAACTTGTTACCACTCTCACAAGAGGGGAAAATATACTGGACCTGATCATCACCAACATGGGGACTCTATGCTCCAGACCAGAAGTGTATCCCTCACTGGTAAGATCAGACCATAAACTAATCTCACTGCATATTCACATCCCAACCCCAGCCCTTGCCCAGAAAACCACAGTGAAAAACTTCTCTAAAGCAAATTTCACACTCCTCAAAACCGAGGTGGAATCCTTCAAAGCCCCCGGGCCTGTGGAAAATATGGCCCAGACCGCAGAATCCTTTATAAACACATTCTATGAACACCTTCAGGAATGCATGGATCATGCGATCCCAAATAAAACCAAGACCCAATCCTCCAAAGGCAGATGTCCTGTCTGGTGGACCCCAGCCATAAACAAACTATTCAATAGAAGGAGGAAGCTACTAAATGACAGAGCAAAATCCCAAAAAGGGAAGGCATCACTGATCAGTATTAGCAAAAAACTATGGGCACTCATAAAATTGTCTAAGGCCAGCTTCGTAGAGAAAAATTGCACAGGACACTAAGGATAATCACAAGGCTTTCTTTAGTTATGTTAGGAACCTGGGTGGTAATTCCCAGATATGCTCAGAATTAGTCCAAAATGACAAAAAATACACTGAACCCACAGACATTGCCAACATCCTAGCTGACAGGTTCAGCGCAAACTCCCCCCCCCCCAAAAGGGCAAATATCTATCCCAGCAGAGTGCTGCCCCCCTGACATCTCAGATGCTCAGGTAAGAGCCGCCCTCTCCAAAGCAAAAAACACAGCATCAGTGGGACCAGACGGTGTCCCGGGCTGCATCCTACATGAACTCCAAGAAGAGCTAAACCCAAACATAAAACTACTGTTCAATCTCAGCCTTACTACAGGATATGTGCCCAAAGAGTGGTGTACAGCAACAGTGGTCCCTCTCCATAAAGGTGGTGCCTCAACGGATCCTGGAAACTATCACCCCATAAGCCTGACTAGCTTGGTCTGCAAAGCTATGGAAAGGATCATCATGGACCTCATAAATAAAGATATTGGGGACCTACAGACACTGGATCCTACCCAGTTCAGCTTTGTTAAGGGCAGATCCTGCCTCTTAAACCTGGTTGATTTCTTTGAAACAGTCACCAAGGCCATTGATGAGGGGAAGGTGGTTCACACAGCCTACCTGGACCTCGCAAAAGCCTTCGATACAATACCCCACTCGGGCATTATAGATAAGCTCACCATCTTAAATATAAACCCCTATGTCACTAGATGGATTGCAAACTGGCTCAAGGACAGAACCCACATGGTTAGAATTGCTGGAGCCATGTCAGACTCCAAACCAGTTACAAGTGGTGTCCCACAAGGCTCAGTCCTGGGACCTCTCTTGTTCGGTATATATTTCTCGGAGGTACAGGCCAACATGGAAGGACTGTGGCTGTCCAAGTTCGCAGATGACTGCAAACTGGGCGCCATAATCGACTCTCCAGCCGACACAAGCATCCTCCAAAAGGGCCTCATAGAAACAGACAACTGGTGCCAGAGCCATGGCCTCAAGCTAAATGGCAAAAAGTGTATAGTCATCCCCTTTGGCAAAAACAAAGTGCCCACAAATTACCACATAGGTGGTAATCCATTAAGTACAGAAGAAGTAATTAGGGACCTGGGGACCCAAGTTGATAGCAATCTCTCATTTGACAACCACGTGGCCAAAGTGGTTAGAAAAACATTTTATATAGCCCACCTAATCATGAAGGGATTCACATCTAGATCAGGGGAGGTCATTGTGCCTCTTTACTCATCCCTTATCAGGCCCATAATTGAGTACAATGCCCCTTTTGGGATGTACCTTACCAGACACCTGCAGCAACTGGAAAGACCCCAAAAGTACCTCACCAAGTGGATCAAAGGGCTCAAACAGATGCCATATGCTGCCCGGTTAAAGAAACTCCAGCTCTACTCAGTGGCATACCACCTGTTCAGAGGCGATCTGTGCCTGATGTATAAAGCCATGTCCAACCCGGAATTAATGGACATGCTGCACCTCAGAAAATCCAAATCCCATCGAGCTACGCTAGAGAATTGAACCTCAGCACTGAAATAAATAGGACATGCTGGAGGGACAGATTCATAACCCAGAGGCTCCCTTCACTCTGGAATAAAATCCCAGTCCAGGTTAGGCAGAGTCCCTCATTGACTCTCTTCAAGAGGAATCTTGATGAGTGGATGGGAGATCGTAGGTTTACCCCGGGTATCACTTCTGTGTCACTGTTAGACAGAGGCACAGTATACTAACCTCGAAAAAGGGCATAGCAAAATAAATTTAAAATGGGTGCAAAAGCCAAACACATTCTGGCTAGGCTTATAAATGCCCTAGGGCAGATAGCCTAGTATGAACCTATGAACCTAAAACACTTAGAAACAAAATAAAAAAGCACATTACCTCTGGTCGACAAAACTATTTCTCCAAACTCCAAAACAGTAATAAAACAAACCTTCAGAAATTCTGGAAAGGAATCTCTACCCTCATCTCTCCTGGCAAAACAGTCAACCCTAGTCCTGACCCAACTGCTCCTGACATAGACTTGGCTACACTATTCAACTCTTTTTTCATAACTTCTAACATCTTCATTCTCCAACACCACTCCATCCTACACTCTCTTCTACAAACACTTTTCCCTCCACTTCCATCTCTTCTCCTACTCCCTCTACCTTACCATCACCCTCTAATACCCTATCTCCCCTTCCCTCACCTCTCTCACTAAAACCCATTCCTATATCTACTATAAAAAAACTCCTCCAGAGACTGAAGCCATGCTCCAATGCCCCAGACAATATTCCTTCATACTTCCTCAGCATAGCAGCAGAAGCCATTGCCTACCCCATTAGCATACTTATCAACCACTCTATCCAAGAAAGCACAGTACCCCAAATTTGGAAAAAGGCTTTCATTATACCTTTACATAAAGGTGGCAATAATAACAATATTACAAACTTCCACCCCATAGCTATCTTGTCTCCTATCTCTAAACTACTAGAAAAGTGTATCCATCTACAGCTCCTACCTTACCTCCTAGATAATCATCTGCTTTCTCCAACTCATCATGGTTTTAGACCTGGCCATAGCACTATGTCTGCCCTCCTCTCCTTCTTAGGAATGGTAAATAAAGCCCGGGACTCTGGTCATACTGTCTCTACCCTCCTACTTGATCTCCCAAAGGCCTTTGACACTATCTCTCACAAACTACTTCTTACTAAACTGTGTCAGCTTAATTTATCTCCTTCCTTGCTGAACTGGTTCTCTAGTTATTTATCCAATAGATATCAAGCAGTAAAATGGAAAAAAGCCACCTCCTCATTCCTTAATACCCCATCTGGAGTTCCCCAAGGATCCATACTGGGTCCTCTCCTATTAAATATATTCATAAACGACTTCCACAATTCTATCCCGTTCTCTAACATTATCCAATATGCAAATGATTCAACTATCATCTGTTCTGCCAAATCCATCCCAGTACTACAAAAGCTTACACAAGATGCATTCTCCATCACTGATCTATGGATGAAAGAAAATCACCTTGCACTTAATGTCTCTAAAACCAAACTAATGGTATTTACCCCCTCTAAACACATCTCTGTCAACACTAATTCCCTTCTAATCACCAGCCACAACAACACATCCTTGGAATTGGTGTCAGAAGCTAAGTTACTCAGGGTTCAAATTGATAGTCATCTTAAATTCAACTCCCACATTCAACTAAATATAAAAAAGAAACATCAAAAACTAGGCATGCTCTACCGACACAATCGCTACCTTACCCCCTCCACTAAAATCAGTCTCTCTACCTCTTTCCTCATCCCCTCTCTTCTCTATGGAGCCCCACTCCTAACTAACATCCAATCTTCCCTTAAAACACAACTTTCCTCTTGCTATAACAAAATTGCTAAATTTGCTACCATAAGACTTCTACCCACCACTGTTCTTCACTCCATAAACTAAAATGGCTAGAATTACCCAATCAACTCATCTATTCTCAACTTACTCTTGCTCACAAACTCATTTGCAAACTCAGTCTTTGTCCGTCCCTCTCCTCAGCCTTTGAATTGCACCTGCCCAACAGAATACTTAGATCCAATAACCAACATCTAATTGAATTGTACAAACCTAATCGTCCTCCAGGGAAAAAATCTCCTGTCCTTCAGTCTAGCATGTCTCTGGAACTCCCTACCTCCTGCCATTCACACCACCTTCAACCACCTTACATTCAAAAAATCTTTTCTCCCTCATCTACTATCCCAGTGGGAATGCTCTTGCACCCATCCATCATATCTACTATCCCAGTGGGAATGCTCTTGCACCCATCCTTCATATCTACTATCCCAGTGGGAATGCTCCTGCACCCATCCTTCATATCTACTATCCCAGTGGGAATGCCCTTGCACCCATCCTTCATATCTACTATCCCAGTGGGAATGCCCTTGCACCCATCCTTCATATCTACTATTCCAGTGGGAATGCCCTTGCACCCATCCTTCATATCTACTATCCCAGTGGGAATGCCCTTGCACCCATCCTTCATATCTACTATCCCAGTGGGAAAGCACTTGCACCCATCCTTCATATCTACTATCCCAGTGGGAATGCCCTTGCACCCATCCTTCATATCTACTATCCCAGTGGGAATGCTCTTGCACCCATCCTTCATATCTACTATCCCAGTGGGAATGCCCTTGCACCCATTCTTCATATCTACTATCCCAGTGGGAATGCCCTTGCACCCATCCTTCATATCTACTATCCCAGTGGGAATGCCCTTGCACCCATCCTTCATATCTACTATCCCAGTGGGAATGCTCTTGCACCCATCCTTCATATCTACTATCCCAGTGGGAATGCCCTTGCACCCATCCTTCATATCTACTATCCCAGTGGGAATGCTCCTGCACCCATCCTTCATATCTACTATCCCAGTGGGAATGCTCCTGCACCCATCCTTCTTGATCTACTCTGGTTTTCTCTCTTTCTCCTCCATTGGAACTTCCTTACCTCTGCTTTCCTAAAAAAAAAAAAAAATCGCAAGCTACTTAATGATAGAACTGCTTCTCAGTTCACATTGGAATTGCTTACTTTTTTAGTCTGTATCATCTGTAATGTTTATCACCAGTTTGCTTCTACCAGAAATTGTATGCTCTAATGGTGTAATTGTTGTAAATATTGTAATCTAAAACCTTTTGTAACCTTGTTTATGGAGCTTTTCTCCCCAGGACTCCATTGAAAATGGGTTCATCTTGGCCCAATGGACTATCCTGGTAAATCAACTGCAAATAAGTATATATATATATATATATATATATATATATATATATATATATATATGTGTGTGTGTGTGTGTGTGTGTGTGTGTGTGTGTGTGTATACATGGGTGTACTGATAATTATGGAAATACCGAAAGATCAACTTTACATACGCCAACACATTACTACACATGCACCGATCAAGAATCTCAGTGCATGCAAAACCTGTAAAAAATAGTCTAAAACACATTTTTTTGCAGGGAGTTAAGCACCCCCTGCACTCCCACACCCCCTGCTAATTATACATACTAACTCCAGATCAAACAGTCTCACAAGAAGGGCATATTTGCCTACTGAGAGAATTGTGTGATGTCTCATACCTGTCAATCATCTGTTTAGTTGATTGATTTTGTCAGCTAAACAGAGGTTGACCAAATATATATGTATATATATATATATATATATATATATATATATGTATATATATATATATATATATATATATATATATATATATATATATTTATATATATATATATATATATATATATATATATGTGTGTGTGTGGGGGGGAGCCCAGATCTCTGATCACTGGGTCAACTGTTAGAGGTGTATTATCAACATAATAATTATCCAGGATGTTTCAATTTCCAAAGGATACAATTATGCATTTATTAGCATTGAGTTTAAGACCATGGTTTTACACAATTTGTTAGTCAGAGATAGGCCTTCTTGAAGAATGCTAGTTACTGCAGTGGAGTCCATGATAATTCCCATCTGGCAATCATCTGGAAATGTAGTCAGCCATAAATCTTCAGCACTTGCTTCCATTTCAGGGAAATAGATGCCAAAAAGGAGAATGCCCAGTACTGAGCCCTGGGGGACTCAGCTAGTGACTGACCTCCTGGTGGAGGTGGCCTCACCTATTTTGACTTTCTCGGTCCTATCAGTGAGCCAGCTGGCTATCCAGTGGGAGATAAAAGGATTTGTGCCTAAATTAGTGAACTTTTCTTTAATGACTGAGTGAAGTATTGCATCAAAAGCCTTGGCCAGGTCAAGGTAAGTTGTGTGCACAGTCCTGACTTCATTCAATGCTTTGGTGACCCCCTCAAAAAAGTCTACCAGTTTAATAGGCATGACTTTCCTTTAAGAAAGTCAAACTGCGATGGGTCCAGCATTTGCAGGTTACCTATGTCCTCATTCATCATAGGTTCATAGGTTCATAGGTTCATACTAGGCTATCTGCCCGAGGGCATTTACAAGCCTAGCCCATAGTTTTGTGGCTTACGCCACCCCTTTAGTATGGGGAACTATACCCATTATTTTGCTGTGCCTCTGTTGAGCAGTGACACTGAGGTAATCCCTGGGGTATATCTGCGATCTCCCATCCATTGGTCAAGATTTCTCTTGAACAAGGCCAGCGAGGTGCTCTGCCTCACATATACCGGGATTTTATTCCACAGCATAGGGAGTCTTTGGGTGATGAATCTATCCCTCCAGCACGTCCTATTAATAGCCGTGTCAAGGTTTAAGTCTCCGCCCTTGTGGCTCTGACGGATCTAGATTTTTTGAGGTGAAGCATATTCATCAAATCGGGGTTTGACATGGCCTTGTATGTTAGGCAAAGGTCACCTCTGAGCAAGCGGTGGCGACTGAATAGAGCTGGAGTTCTTTCAGTCGGGCAGCATAGGACAGATGTTTGAGACCCTTTATCCTTTTGGTGAGAAACTTTTGTGGCCTCTCCAGCTGCTGCAAGTGTCGGGTCAGATACATTCCGAATGGGGCATTGTACTCAATCATTGGTCTGATGAGTGATGAGTATAGGGAGACTATGACCTCCTTGATCTAGATGAGAATCCCTTCATGATAAGGTGGGCAATGTAGAAGGTCTTCCTAACTACTTTAGCTACATGGGTGTCGAATGACAGACTACTATCAACCTGGGTCCCCAGGTCCCTGATAACTTCTTCTGTACTCAGTGGATTGCCACCTATTTGGTAGCTAGGGGTAACCTTGTTTTTCCCGAAGGGTATGACTATGCATTTTTGGCATTTAACTTTAGGCCATGGCTCTGGCACCAGTTATCCGTTTCTGTGAGACCCTTCTGAAGGATATCTGTGTCAGATGTGTTTTCTACTATGGCCCAGTTTGCAGTCATCTGCAAACTTTGTCAGCCATAACCCTCCTGTGTTTGCTTGTACTTGGAAAAGTAGATGCCAAACAAGAGTGGGCCCAGGACTGAGCCCTGTGGTACACCACTTGTGACAGGCTTTGAGTCTGACATGGCGCCAGCAACTCTGACCCTGTGGGTTCTGTCACTCAGCCAGTTTGCAACCCATCTTGTGATGTATGGGTTAACATTTAAGCTGATGAGTTTTTCAATGATACCCGAGTGGGGTATTGTATCAAAGGCCTTCGCCAGATCGAGGTAGGCTGTATGGACTGCCTTTCCCTCATCAATGGCTTTGGTGACTGTTTCGAAAAAGTCAACCAAGTTTAGAAGGCATGATCTGCCTTTGACAAAGCCAAACTGGGATGGATCCAAAGTCTGCAAATTCCCTATGTCTTTATTTATGAGGTCCATTATGATCCTCTCCATGGCTTTGCAGATAAGGCTTGTCAAGCTAATGGGCCGGTAATTTCCAGGGTCGGTGGAGGCACCGCCTTTGTGAAGTGGGACCACAGTTGCAGTCGCCACTCCTGGAGTGCGTATTCAGAGGTAAGACTATGATTAAACAGCTGTCCTAGCTGTGGGTTTAATTCCTCGTTGAGTTCGTGGAGCACACAGCCGGGGACACCATCAGGTCCCATGGATGCTGTATTTTTTGCTTTGGAGAGAGCAGTTCTCACTTGGGCGTTAGAGATGTTTGGGGGGCTGCAATCGCTTGGTATAGATATCTCTCCTTTTGGGGGAGAGGGGGAAGTTTGCACTGAACCTGTCAGCCAGTATGTTGGCAATGTCTGTAGGATCAGTAATCTTCACATCATTTTGAACTAGTTCTGAGCATATCTGGGAGTTTCCTCCCAGGTTTCTAACATAGCTAAAGAAGGCCTTATGATTGTCTTTTGAGTCTTTAGCTATTTTTCTCTCAAAATTTGCTTTGGATGATTTTATGAGAGCTCTTAGTTTTTTACATATAGTGATCAAGGGTGTCTTACCTTTTAAGGATTTTGCTCTATCTTGTAGTAGCTTCCTCCTTTTGTTGTAGAGTTTGTTTATGGCTGGGGTCCACCAGAGTGGACGCTTGCCTTTGGTACAAAGAGTCTTTGTTTTGCTTGGGATTGCCTTATCCATGCAGTCCTGCAGGTGCTGGTAGAAGGCATTTGTAAGTGATTCAGCGGCTTGAGTACTGTTTTCCGTCGGCTCGGGGGCCTTAAAGGAGAGCACACTAGTCTTCAGAAGTGTGAAGCCGGCTCGCGAGAGGTGCTTTACTGTGGTCTTTTTTATTTGAGGTGCGGGTGGTATGAGCACCTCCAGCGAGATTAGTTTGTGATCTGATCTCACCAGTGAGGGGTATACTTCGGCTGTTGAACATTGTGCTCCCATGTTCGTGATGATGAGATCAAGTATGTTTTCTCCTCTTGTGGGGATGGTGACTAGTTGTTCCATGGCATTTGAGTTTATGAATTCCAGGAACTTTTGGGCTAGGGTGTTTGGGCTTGAGTAGTGTTCCCAGTCTATATTAGGGTAATTGAAGTCACCTAGTATGATGGTGTTTGGTGATACATTTATCCCCTCTAGTGTTTTCAGGAAGGCCATGTGAGTTTCCTGAATTTGTGAGGGTGGCCTGTAACATGCTACAATTTGCAGAGCAGTCTTGCCTATGGTTAATTGCACCTGGATGGTCTCCGATGCATCGTGCGTTGCCACCAGTCTTGAGGTGTGGGTGTCTTTGATGAATATGGATACCCCTCCTTTCTTGGTATTGTCCGGATTTTGGGGCCGGAACGCATGATAAGAGGTAAAACCTGATAGTGCTGGGGTGCTCTCAGGAGCCTTGAACCAGGTTTCTGTCACTGCACAGACATCGATGTTCTCCATACTGATAAGGGCCTCGAGTGCGTGCATTTTGAGATTTAGACTTCTGGCATTGAGCAGCATTACCCTTAGTTTTTTTCCTTTTTGTGTTCTAGGGTGGTAGGTTTAGAATTTGAGCCTTGCCTAAAAAGGCACTATGGGGGTGGCAAGAGCCTTTGCCAATATCCGGAATCCCAGGGTGACAGGTGCAAGCCGTCCCTTGCAGCGTGGCTTGTCCAGCATGTCATCCCAGGCAGACAGACATTGGATCCCCTTTGAATGACACCAGAGTTTAAGCCAATTGTTAAAGCTGATCATCTTATCTCTGTATTGTGGCATCATTCTTGGTGAAGGTAGGATACTGCTCAAGGTCAGGGTCATACCTGCCTGGGCTACATAATCAGAGAGCTCCTCAATGTCTCTTTTCATGTAGTCCAAGGAGGCTCAGGTCGTTTACACCAGCGTGGACAATGACTGAGTCATATTTGTACCTGCTGTTGAGAGACCTGAGTGCTTGTGTTGTGGCGGATTCTAGCCGACAGGCAGCTTACTGTGACCTTCTCCTTACTCAGTCTGGTGGCGGGGCGTCAGTGTGTCTGACTATGGAGTCACCAATGACTAGTGTGTCTGGCATTGTGTTTGGCCTTAAGGGCTGTGACTGTTTGACACTCTGACTGTGAGGTCTATGTGTTGCAGGTGTTGTGTTCTGAGGTGGTGGTTGTTTGGGTGTCTGCTTTGGTGGCCTCTGCTGTTTTGGTAGATTTTTGATCAGAGCCGCCGAGTATGTCTTTGTGTGTTTATGTGTATGATTTGAGGTTGTGATGGTACTATGTGAGACTGGGTCTATAGTGTGTGGTAACCTTCTCCTCCTGACTGGTCTTGCCAGTCCTATGTTGAGAGAGCTCAGCCTCCAGTTTGGCCGTATAGTTGCATCTCGCATGTATTTGTGTTTTGTGGGAGGAGGAGAGGGTTGTTTGTAACATTGCCTCAATATTCCCAGGTTCACCAGCTGAGCAGGAGAGGACACTAGCAACTGATCCTCGACATGCTAGAAGGACTAGACAAAAACTTTAAAAGAGATTCGGGGCGTGGTGACCGAGAAATGGGGTTTGCCTTTTGGGGTGCTATCTATAAGAGTGCCGTATCAAGGTAATAAGTACTGTAGGAGCAAGTGCTAGGTTTAACAGATAGAGAAAAGTCTACTTGGAGTCAAGTAGAGATGATCTTTTAGGTATTAGAGAAAGTGCTAGTAACAGGGATGCTTAAAGGTAAGATTGAAAAGAATGCACTCTGCAGTGTGCACTAGAGAGTTAGATATGAAAGTAGGTAACTTGAGTTTTACCTGTTTAAAAGTTAAGGTTTAGTGGAGAGTTACTATTTTTAAAACAGCAAGATGGACTGAAAGGGTGGGTTACTTTTGTATTTTGCTACTATGACATACTGTAGGATGGCCAATAAATTTAAATAATTGGAGGCATGGGATTTCAAAAGTGATGGTTTTGTGATTACTCACATAACCCAGTGAAAGTAGAGAGAAATGAGATATATGGTCAGATTAACATAAGAGGCGGGCAACTAGAAAGACAGTGGTATTTAACAAGACAACTTAAATGGGTGGGAGGGAAGGGAAAAATTCTGCCTGACTCAGAACAGAGAGAGCTGTGGTCTCTTTTGAAGTTTTAATATGCTGTTAAACAGAATGCAAGCAAAACACAAGGTAAAGAAAACAAACTACAGTATTCAAAATATAGAAAGGCAATACAGAAATACAAAAAATAACAGCAAACTAACCTTTCCTTCACAGCAAAGTGTAGCAGAGTCTACAAGTCCATGATGATTCTTTCCACGGCCTTACATATGTTGCTAGTCAGACTTATGGGCCTGTAATTGCCTGGATCAGTGGTTAGACCTCTTTTGTGCAGAGGAATGACTGGAGCCATCTTCCATTCCTTGAGCACAAAACCTGACTCTAAGGTCCAGGTGAAAAAGGAGTCATGTGGACAAGAGAGGTCATGTTTCGTGCTAGTTATTAAGCATCACAGGATGTCATCCAGGACAATCATTGTAGTGCTTTTGGCTTTGGAAAATAGTGGCTGGGACGATTGCGGTCTGAGTTATTTCCTTTGAACTATTGAGGGAGGAGGATTTGAGCTGAACCTGTCAACCAAAAGGATGGCAATGGCCACTGGTTCATTGTGGGTGATGCCATTTACAATTAGTTCTGCACATCTCCTGAGGTTAGGGACATAATTGTATAAAGCTTTGTGGTTGTCCTTTGCTTGAGAAGCAGTTTTTTCCTTCAGATTTAGACTTTGAAGTATTAATTAACCATCTTAGCTGCCTATTTAGATTATTCAGGGGGCTTTTACTATATAGATGTGTGTGTGTGAGTGTGTGTGTGTGTGTGTGTATGTGTGTGTGTGTGTGTGTGTGTGTGTGTGTGTGTGTGTGTGTGTGTGTGTGTGTGTGTGTGTGTGTGTGTGTGTGTTTGTGTGTGTGTGTGTGTGTGTGTGTGTGTGTGTGTCCTTGTTCTTCCTACACTTGACCAACATTTTTTTCTTTTGTTGTATAACTGTTTGATATTGTGATTTTACCAGGGTGGCTTGTCTTTTGAGTTTGTCTTGTTCTTAATATGAGTGGGCAGTGGGCAGAGCTCACTCCATACAGCTATCAATATGGCTGTACAGAGATTTTGTAAATAACTCAGCATATGCTATGGTGTTTATGGGTTTGAGTGTGCTTGGAATTTAGCCAAGGTGTCACTCAGTAGAGAGTGGGTAGCCTTGGAATACTTCCTTTAGGTTTTTGGTTTCACTGGATCCCTGGATCTAACTTTTATTTCAATCAGTACTGCCTTATTGTCATATCTGATGAGTAAAAACATTACATTGGGTGAAGAATATCAGCCCTCCATGTTCGTGAGTACCCACTAGGCAAGATATTAACCCATCTATAATTGAAACAAGTAGAAATAATTCATAGATTGTTAATATAGTACTAAGAAACATTTGGTATAGTATAAAGGGATTCCTATTACAAGAACGAATGTTCACTACTTCGAACTTGTAATAGGAAGCCTCACTTCTGCGAAAGTTCACTTTAACTAAAGTGAACTTTTGCATAAGTGCACTTCACCAAAAACACTGCAGCACAGTGGAGGACATAAAAAACAAGCTATGTCCCCCACTATGGTGTGATAGTCACGGACCTTAGGGTTAGGGCACGGGTTAGGATAAGGGGATAGTTAGTAAAGCTATCCCCTTACCCTAACCCATGCCCTAAACATAAGGTTTGTGACTATCGCACCATAGTAGAGGACATTGGTATGTCCTTCACTGCGCTGCAGTCGTCAAGGACCTTAAGATTAGGGCATGGGTCATGGTAAGTGGATAGCCCTAGGGGTATCCCCTTACTATGACCTGTGCCCTAACCCTAAGGTCTGTGAGTACTGCATGGAATTTCAGTACAACACCCGTTTGTTGTACTGAACTAAGCGTAAGTGCACTTTCGATTAAGTGCACTTTCGCTGCAGTGAATATTCCATGCAGTATTTCGAATTAGTGAAAATTTAATCTAGTGTATGGAACCCAGTATAAAGATAGGTCCACTGCCAATAGTCTATCATATTAAAACAGTACAGATGTTACAGGTTGTTAACTAACAAAAGCTGAGCCTATGATGGGATGGTAATCACTAATGCATGAATCTGTGTAGAGAATGCCTGGTTAGTGTATTATTAAGATCTTTTAGATGGATGTCTGAGGATGTCTAATAAGTGTTTAGCAATCCTTAACATCAGGGCATTGATAGCCTTGTCTTTGAAGAATGCTCTACATGCATTTGATCCTGTAAACTACAAACTTGCTTTTGCAGTCATCTCTCACTGTGATGTAATATTTCTTTTCTGAGTTTGGACAATAAAAGTTTTTTTTCTCTTACTCATGAAGTCACAGTATCTGCACCCTGGCAGCATACAAGGAAAGGTGCTGATATTTGACTCTATAGTTATCGGAGCAAGTCCTTCAACCCATCACCTAACATTTCACCATTTATGATAGATGAATGTAGGCTCAGGGACAAATATCTTATTAATGGACCAGTTTCATAGATAATGCTCCAGTTTTCATGGATGGTACATTTTATTTCCAGAGAATCCTTTGAAAATGTGAGAATCATACTTCTTTTATGGTTTTCTTTGTCAATGTCACTTTGTGAGATCACTGTATTAATTTGTTCTCTTTCTGGTGAATGGAGATTGGTCTTTGTTATGTTTCCTGGTTGAAATGGGACCAAGGATGCCTTTTATCAAGTTCTCACTGTACTCCCTTTCAAGAAAGTCCCTTTGTAGATTGCCCAGGATACAGTATGTAGAAACTGCATAATTTCCCCAGACACAGGAGCTGTCCTCATCCCTTGTAATTTTATAACATTTTTCTTTGTGATTTTGTGGTGTATACTGTTTGCACATAGCAACAGGTTGACCCTTTGGGTTTTCTAACCAGGTCATTGTTTAACACTGTATCACTTTCTTTTTTTTATAAATGGTGAGATCCTGAAATTCTACCATTTCAAAGCTGTTATGGTGACTGAAATGCAGGAAGTCTGTCGACTTTTTGAAGCAGTCAAAGAACTGTTTTTCCACCAAACTGTTCCATTGGTTTAAACTATCCTCAATAAAGTGGTAATAGCAGTTCATTTTTGTGAAAAACTCAAAAGTCTATATGGTATTTTCTTCTGACTTGGCTAAGGTTATGTTTGCCAGGCTTGGGTCCATTGCTGCTCGCATGAATATTCCCTTGTTTATTTGTAAAATCTCTGGTTAAAATGAAAGCAGTTGTTTTGAAGTACTGTATCCAGAAGCTCACCTATTGCATGTATTTCCCTGTGGATGGTGGAAGTCCTAGTGCCCATAAATTCTTTGACTGCCTCAATGCAGTACTCATGGAAGTACTGTGTAAAGCGGATCCACATCAGTGTTGATGAATACAGTGCCATGGCTTGATTCTAATTTCTCTATGGCCTCTATCTATTTTTCAGAAATTCAAGTGTCCAAGATATACGATGGGGCATTTCTGGTACTTTCTTTTATTTTATATTTGAAATAGATCAATAGGGGCTCAATGGCAAATCCCCCTTCTGCTACCACTGGATGACAAGGAGGTCAGCAAGGGTTTTGTGTGGCTTAAGGATGCTAAAAATGGGCTATCTTCAGGTGAGTAACTGCAAGAAAATTAACTAAATCATTTCATCAGTTCTTGAGTTGACCAGTCTGTAGGCTTGGATGTTATGTTCAATGACTACCTTTTGGTAGAAGTCCTGATTTCCCAATATTGTCTTATGGTTGTAGGAATCAGTACTGGTGATGAAGATAGCCCCACCATTGCCCGCCTTCATCACTCTCCTTTTATTGGGGCTAAGGCTTTTTAGTGCTGCCAGTTCATTCTGAGACAAGTTATAAATCTTCCTCCTGCAGGGTTTGGTAAGAATTATGCGAACATCTTCCTCACATTTCTCCTCATATGCCAATAAAGTAGGGTGGAGAGGTGGGCAAAATATATTTTATTTCTTCTATTTAGACTCATGGTTAATGATTTCATTCCCCAATTTCTGGTCCTCATCTTGTCTGATACATCCAAATTTCAGTCTTTTTTCATGAAAAAAGATCTTCAAGTTCATCTTCCTGCAAAACAGCTTAAGGTCAATAATGGGGTTAAACAAGTTGCTCCTGCTATGTGGTATAAATGTCAGCCCTATTTCCAGCACTTTTGTTTCATTTTCAGGCAGTGGATAATATTGGAGTGGTTCCATATTTTGATTTCCTTTGGGTTAGTGGGAGGCTTGATCAAGTTCCCTGATGTGTCCATTGAGGGGAGGTTACTATACTCCTGCTTGGTAATGCTCATGTCTTACAGGATTTCACCATTCTCTCTTGTTGCCTTGGTGTCTCCTTTGTGAAGTGGACCTGTGATTATCTCCTTTCCTCTCTCTTTTGTGGAGTTTTGCCTGGACAGACTGCTCTGGAAGCCAAAGGAAAATCCTGCACAGTGTGGCATGTTGCTAGGTCACTTTTGCTCTGGGAGCGAGCATTTCTGTCAAGAGTAGTACCAGCAGTTTGGTCATCATTCCCAATAGCATCAGTGATGTTTCTTGCTTGGTCATTACAGTGTTTGGAAATTCAAAAAGGGGCTAGAATTTCCAAGTCTTGCAGGTTGGTTGAAAGGTCTGTTTCTGCTTTTTTGTCCATCCCTGCCATTCCTACCATAGTCCTTTTCATCTTTCGTAAGTTTCTTAATTTTTATTTTGACTTGGAGACTCTCTCCTTAATTTGTTTAAGTTCATCTGAAGTAAAATCCTCCTGATGTGTCTGATTTTTTTTTTCTCCAGCTACACTAAAGCTGCTTCTCTGATGGCTTGCTGTCTCTTGTTTTCAAGAAAGATTTCAATGAGTTTAAGCCCAGCTTCTTCCAGGGTATTATTCCATTTATTGCTAAGATCCATATCAACATTCTTTTTTCAAATTAGTTTACTGTATAGCCTCAGTTCCCTGGGTAAAAACTTATCTAAGTTTGTGCTTAAGTAGATTTCCTCCCACAGCAGGGTCTTAATTTTTTTAAACTCCCCTAACCTCTATCACAGCCGCTGTATCCTAATTGACACCTTAAGTGATCATCTTCCTACCTCCATCCAAAGACATTCTGCCCAACTAACCAAATGACACTCTTAAAGAGCCTACTGTAAACTCTACAACTTTAAGCCAAACAGATTTAATTCCATATTGTCTAGCATTGACTGGTCTTCCTCTGTCAGCTCCCTCTCATTGAAGCTGTGCTAAAATATAACCACAATGTTCCTTGATACTTTCAACTCCCTCTCCCCTACCAGAAAAATTAGAATCAAAGCTAATTATGCCCCCTGGCTGTCTAAGGAAACAGATCCCTTATGCACAAAAGAGATAGTGCTTAGAAAGCCTGGGCTAAAACCAGAGCACTTTGTTCCACAGCTACAAAGAACTGAAGAACCTTGGCAAAAAACAAATCAACAATGATAAAACAAATCCTACTACAACTCTCCCCAAATCAACTGTAAATCCAACCCCTGAAAATTCTGAGACACTCAACAAAATTCTTCAACCTGGTTGCGTTCCACTCCCTCCCCTTTCCCAAATAACTTTCCTCTAGAAACTGCTACTCTTCTCAATAACTACTTCATTGATACTGTCCAAAAAGAGACTCATACTAATCACAACACAAACCCCTATCCTACTCCTTCCATCCCAGGAAACAAAAACCCCTTTACCTTCCAGCCTGTTTCAACTGCCTACATCAAATCATTCCTGTGTAAGCTGAAACCCAGCTCTCCTGGCACTGATAACTTTCCTCCTATCTTTCTCAAACTAGTTGCTGAATCCATAGCCTATCCTCTATTCCTGCTAATCAATAGATCATTTCAAGAAGCCACAGTCCCTGACATTTGGACATTCTTCTTCACCATCCCTTTGCATAAAGGGGGAAATTCCACTGACCCATCTAACTACAGACCCATAGCCATCCTTCCCCCTCTCTCTAAAATACTTGAAAAATGCATCCATACTCAGCTCTTCCATTTTCACCTCCAGGAAAACCTTCTAACACCAACTCAACATGGTTTTCGGCCAAACCACAGTATTGCTACCCCACTCTTAGCATTTACTCATAGAGTGGCTGAGGCCAGAGATAATAACCGAGCTGTATCCTGTCTTTTCCTTGACCTCTCCAAAGCCTTTGACACTGTCTGTCACCCTATTATTTTATCTAAACCTGCTAACCTCACCCTCTCTGTGCCTTCCTTTAGCTGATTCTCTGGTTACCAATCCAATATGCAAAAATCTGTCATAAGGCTTACCTCCTGCTCCCCCTCCCTTCCCATCACGTCTGGTGTACCACAGGGTTCCATCCTAGGCCCTCTCCTGTTCAATATTTTCACCAGTGATCTCCACACTCCATTCTTCAATATGCTGACCATTCCACACACATATGCATTTCCAACAATATCTCAGACCTCCATGCTCATACCCAAGACTCTTTTCTATCCATTGAAAAGTGGCTGTCAGATAATCAACTCATCTTAAACCCCCAAAAAACTAAACTCCAGCTTTTTCTCCCTCATTCTCTCTCTAATCACAAATCAGTCATTGTCATCACATCCTCCAACAAGACCAGCATTCAACTTTAATCCCACACTAAGCTCCTAGGTATCATCATAGACGACAAACTAAAATTTAACTTGCATAGCCTTCAAAGTATTAAAAAACCCACCACAAACGTAGACTACTTTACCGAAATAAAACATTTCTTACTTTAAATGCTAGACTTTCCCTGGCACAGGCTCTCCTCCTCCCCTCCCTCCTCTATGCTGCCCCAATCCTAACTACCACATAGTCTACCACCTTATCTAAATTCCAACAAATGTACCACAAAATAGCCAGATTTGCCACAAACTCTCCTTACAACTCTCACCACTGCCTTGCACTCACAATTTCAAGTCACACACATTATACTACACAAACCATCCACTTGTCTATCCCTCTCCTCCCTTGTATCCTCTTACACCCCCACTTGTCCTCTTTGCACAACCAGCCAGCAACTCCTAGATATTTTTCAACCTAACAAAAATGTTAGTAAACTGCTATATAAATGCACTGCAGCCCAAGCCTACAATAAACTCCCTGTACGAGTAAGATCCATTCCCCACTCGAAACATTTCAAGAAGGAACTTAGACTACACCTTTTTAACACCAAGTCTTGCCCCTGCCAGGACCCTCCCTAACCTGCTACACTATTGTATTATCCCTCTTACTACACAGACATCTCACTCTACCATATCTTAGTTTTTTTTCTCTCTTTGCACATCCTCTTATTAAAAGATTTACATTCATTAGCTTGACCTCTACATGGCTTGTATATGTTTATATTTTCTGCTCTACTTTTTAATCCTCTCTTTATATTAGAATTATATCTTTTAAAACAACATCATTGCATTTTTAAATTCAATTACTATATGATCTATATGCAACCTGCAGGCTTATTCTTGCTGTACTAAAAATATATATATTTATGTTCTCTACTTGAATGTAGTATAGCGTATGTATTGCAATTTGCTTATGTACTGTAATTGTTTCTGTACTGGAGCTTTTCTCCTCGGGTCTCCACTGAAAATGGGCTCCTGGCTCAGTTAGACCAACCCGGTTAACAAATGTCAAATCATTAATTAATTAAATAAATAAAATGATTTTCTAACATTTGCTCAGCTTTCTGAGGTTAAACTGATAGCTTGCACTAACCTCCATGGCTTGAGGATTATAATTATAGTAGTTTCCAGTGCATTTTGGCACATTTATCAGATTCATAATAGTGTTCTAAGTCTGTGGTCAGAACTTGGTCCCACTGGGACTTCATACATATATGCTGCCATGGTTCTTAAGGTGAGTTTATTTTATTCCTTGTCACTAAGAATACAGCGCATAAGCTATAACGTCTTAGCTTCCAATAAGAGTAGATATGAGGAAAAGGTTTGAAAGATGAGAATTATCCTATCGTAGCTTGGATGAACATCCTATGACATACATTTATGACCCCAGCTCGAGTAAACTGGCAATGATCTTTTTGTTAAAGCAAATAAATACTGCATGCCATGTAAACTAGAGTTAGATCTGACAAAATTCTTTTAAGGACAAAAGTGCTCATATATTTGTTTTTCAATAAAGAAGTTTTGGTTTATAAACAAGTTACAATTGCTTGATTATTTGGAATCTTAACTGAGCTTGTCTACAGTACATGGTTCTATTTTTTCTGATTTTTTCAGGATTCCCAGCCAGCAGCTTTATTGCTCACAAGTAACAGTTTTCCCTATGGTGTATGTATAAAAAAAAAATATATATATATACATATATATATATATATATACACATATATATATATATATATATATATATATACATATATATATATATATATATATGGGTCTACCTGATAACACCGACATGCCAAAACACCGACAACGAAATAACCGACACGACAAAACCGAAAGTTCAAAAACACAAAACTTCACAGGCCCGACAAACCACAATCCCGACAATCAACAAAACAAATACCTTTCCCAAAAAACACTCACACAACACAAGCACACCAAAAACCTTATAAACCTACACTAAACCTTACATACACAACTATCTATGCACTAACCTTAACCCAAACCCTAACTCTAAGGTCCGTCACTATCACACACTTACCTTACCCGCACCCTAACCCTAACTCACTTAATCCACTCCTAACCCTTAAGTCTGTCAATATCGCACACTTACCTTACCCACACCCTAACCCGAACTCACTTAATCCGCCCCTAACCCTCAAGTCCATCACTATCGCACACTTACCTGACTCACACCCTACCCTAACGTCCGTCACTCACACACTTACACACACCATGACCCTAATGTCTGTCTCTATCGCACACTTACCTTAACATGTCGGTGTTCTCAGCATCAGGATTCTCAACTTTCGGTCTTCTCCGTTGTCAATCTTCCGGTGTCGGTGTTCTCATTGTCGGCGTTGTGCACTTTCGGCATTTTCAGGTAGACCCACATTTATATATATATATATATATATATATATATATATATAGATATAGATTTTATACACATATGTATATATATATATATATATATATATATATATATATATATATATATATATATATATATATATATATATATATATACACACATATATATATATATATATATATATATATATACACACATATATATATATATATATATATATATATATATATATATATATATATATATGTGTGTGTGTGTGTGTGTATTTATCTATATGTATATATTAAGAAATCTTTCTAGTTATAATGCTATAAGAAATGTCATGCAGATATATATTAAAAATGAGTGTTACTGTCATTATTTGTTTATTATTATTATTATTTATTATTTTACATTTGTTGACCGGGTTTGTCCGGCTGAGCTGATAGCCCTTTTTCAGTGCAGGCCTGGCGAAAAAGGCTCCGCAAAAATTGCAACAAAATTGAAAATGAAAATAGTATTATAAGCAAAACAATTAACATTTTCAAGATGAAAAGAATAAAACCATAAAAATATTTACAGAGTTTAAATTGAGCACTAACTTAAGATGTGTACAAAAACAACATGCAGTTTGTAAGTACAGCCAAGTGTAGTTAGAGTTAGTGAGGGCCCTACAGGTAGTAAAGTAAGTAGGAATATTTTAAGATTAAGTGACAGCTAATTACCTGAATAAAGATGATTGAGACAGTTGACACATAACAGAAATGACCAGTGATGGCAGAGAGTAGGCTACTTAGGAGAGGGAGACAGTTTACGGAGGATGAGTACAGTGGCATGACCAGCAACTTTTTAGGTAGTCTTTGGTGGCTGATTTAAAATCTTTCATATGCTTGAGTGTTCTAATTTCCAATGGGAGTTAGTTCCAAGAAATGAAGGGTGGAAGCTGTAGAGGTTTGTAGTAAACTGAATCTTTTGTTAATGCGCATGAAATCTGTCTTTATTGCACACATTTTATTATTCTCAGTAATATTAACATGTTTGTAGTTGTACAATTGCTGTTTTGAAACCACATGGTGTAATAAGGACTTTTTTGTTCACGTATGTTAACCAAAGCAATCTCAAGAATCTATTGCATATGCTCCTACAAGGCTTAGCACTTTACTTGTTTTATTTGACAATGTGCACGTAATACAGGAAAATCCAATATTGCTCATGTTAAAAGCCCTGCCTACAGAAGAAAGATTCTTTTTGCCATACGTCTGCTCAATTTTAAGAAATAGGAAGCAAATGTGGAAATTTTGACTCCCTATTACACCTGCAAATATCTGATTATGTTTGTTTTTGCCTTGTTGTGGATTGTTATGCTAGCAATCTGCCAGTTGCTCTCCATTGCACAAAGTTTTATCTGATCTTTTTGACTATATATAGAACTGCTGTTTGTTATAAACTGAATCTTTTGTTAATGCAGATGAAATCTGTCATTATTGCACACATTTTATTATTCTCAGTAATATTATCTAACTCATGTCAACAGAGTCTTTATGGCCTAATTGCCATGTGCAACTCAGCCATACAGACGGCTTAGTGCGAGATCTGGAGTACTTTCGTCACTTAAAGTGACAGAATAAGGTGTTCAAGCTTCAAGTTTTTATTCAGTAAAGATCTTGGTTATTATTTTTATCACCCTAACTTAACATTCTTGGATGATGACTGCTTTACCTTGTACCTTGGTGAATCTACATCCCTCCTTCTCTCTAACTTCTATGTGTTTTACATTTGGTGCTCTAACACGTATCTTCAGATAAATACAATCAAGACACATGTATTACAAGATTTACTACTGATAATCTGCAGCTCTGTTCTCTGTTCACTCTTGCCTATCCTCTAAAAGTTATCACATCTCTGCAATCAGATACCCTAATCTTTGGCTGAATGCAGCCATAAACTTCCTCATATCCCACCAAGTGTACCTTTAACACCACTGAAAAGCATCTCCTGGTAGAATAATGATCATCAGACTTACTTTCATTTAAAGCCAGAGTCCCTGTTTATAAGAAAATTCCCTATTTAGTTTCAGTTCTGCAGTATTCATCCATCCCTTTTTGTTTTAGAAGCAGCTCTTGCCTTTCAAGCAATTCTAGACAAAATCATTCTGTCTTACTTTTTCCTAGATGGGAACATTAACTTATCTTTACTTTTCTTAAAGAACCATGGAACTTTGTTCCTTCTTATTTACAAATTTCTCTTTATTAATATCATTCACCTGTATCCCTACATTCTGCAGCAATCGCCACCTACAGATGTTAAAATTAGGAAGGGAATTTTGCCTCCATTCACTTACTTTTCTGACAAAGCATTGTCATGCATTACCCCTTCAGAATGGAACTTTAGCATCATTTTACACTTCATTTGGGCACTAAAGTTTTTTTTTTTTTCATGATATCTTTCTTTCCTACCTGCACAATTCTTCTGTCAACTGACAGAAACAGCTCAGGTTTCCTGTCTCATAACTTTATCGCCTTCCTGTAATTACAGAAGACTCTTTGCCTAAACCCAAACATAAAACTACTGTTCAATCTCAGCCTTACTACAGGATATGCACCCAAAGAGTGGCATACAGCAATAGTGGTCCCTCTCCACAAAGGTGGTGCCTCAATGGATCCTGGAAACTATCGCCCCATAAGCCTGACTAGCTTGGTCTGCAAAGCTATGGAAAGAATCATCATGGACCTCATAAATAAAGATATTGGGGACCTACAGACACTGGATCCTAGCCAGTTCGGCTTCGTTAAGGGCAGATCCTGCCTCTTAAACCTGGTTGATTTCTTTGAAACAGTCACCAAGGCCTTTGACAAGGGGAAGGTGGTCCACACAGCCTGCCTGGACCTCGTAAAAGCCTTCGATACAATACCCCACTCGGGCATTATAGATAAGCTCACCAGCTTAAATATAAAACCCTATGTCACTAGATGGGTTGCAAACTGGCTCAAGGACAGAACCCACATGGTTAGAATTGCTGGAGCCATGTCAGACTCCAAACCAGTTACAAGTGGCATCCCACAAGGCTCAGTCCTGGGACCTCTCTTGTTCGGTATATATTTCTCGGAGGTACAGGCCAACATGGAAGGACTGTGGCTGACCAAGTTCGCAGATGACTGCAAACTGGGCGCCATAATCAACTCTCCAGCCAACACAAGCATCCCCCAAAAGGGCCTCATAGAAACAGATAACTGGTTCCAGAGCCATGGCCTCAAGCTAAACGCCAAAAAGTGTATAGTCATCCCCTTTGGCAAAAACAAAGTGCCCACACATTACCACATAGGTGGTAATCCATTAAGTACAGAAGAAGTAATTAGGGACCTGGGGACCCAAGTTGATAGCAATCTCTCATTTGACAACCACGTGGCCAAAGTGGTTAGAAAAACATTTTATTTAGCCCACCTAATCATGAAGGGATTCACATCTAGATCAGGGGAGGTCATCGTGCCTCTTTACTCATCCCTCATCAGGCCCATAATTGAGTACAATGCCCCTTTTGGGATGTACCTTACCAGACACCTGCAGCAAGTGGAAAGACCCCAAAAGTACCTCACCAAGAGGATCAAAGGGCTCAAACAGATGCCATATGCTGCCCGGTTAAAGAAACTCCAGCTCTACTCAGTGGCATACCGCCTGATGTATAAAGCCATGTCCAACCTGGAATTAATTGGCATGCTGCACCTCAGAAAATCCAAATCCCATTGAGCTACGTGCCCGAGAGACTTGAACCTCAGCACTGAAATAAATAGGACATGCTGGAGGGACAGATTCATAATCCAGAGGCTCCCTTCACTCTGGAATAAAATCCCAGTCCAGGTTAGGCAGAATCCCTCATTGACTCTCTTCAAGAGGAATCTTGATGAGTGGATGGGAGATCGTAGGTTTACCCCGGGTATCACTTCTGTGTCACTGTTAGACAGAGGCACAGTATACTAACCTCGAAAAAGGGCATAGCAAAATTAATTTAAAATGGGTGGCGAAAGCCAAACACACTCTGGCTAGGCTTATAAATGCCCTAGGGCAGATAGCCTAGTATGAACCTGTGAACCTATGAACCTATATCTTCTCTGTTATTGCTCATGATACCCATTTTAGATCACCACCATGAGCCAGCATTTATCCTCTTTTCACTTGGACTTAACATTCCAACTGCTCATTTTATGCATATTTTTCTTTCTTCTATTTCCCAAGTCCTTCATAGTCACTTTAGAGCTCAAATATGCCTTCTTGCACATTCCAACTCACAAAAAGGGCAAGTAGGGTGTCTCCTTCATGGATGTGTTTGATGTGGATGGATTATGATCGTCTTGAATAAGTCAAAAGCAGAAGTTGAATTTATTGGCATCAGTGGCATCTGCCTCAACACCATATCAGTCCCAACAGGCATGGATGTCAACAATCCTGAGCATGAAGCCACTGCCACTGATAGTCCATACAGTCTGACATTGAAATCAGTGATGATGTCCTGAACACTGAAGACCACAAAACAGAAATATCAGCAAACACATTGAGCCAAAGATAGAGCCATGAATGCAGCGCAGCATCAAGGGGTTGGCACCAAGATGCATTCCACCCTGATGTAAGGAACACTGACTCTGTCAGATGCTGTGGGTTCAGCACCAAGCAATCTGATCCAACTAGTGCCAAAGGAGAACATACCAGGAAGATTACAGTCTCCAACACCTCCAATGCCAAAAAACATTCTGGGGAAGAATCTTCCTTGGGCAGAGTTTTTGGGCCATCCAATCCACTGTAGAAATGAGGGCAATGGAATGACACACATTTCAATCTGAGGTCTCATCACTCAGTCCTAATCAATGTCAGAATAACTCCAAATGGGCATGGATTTAAGGGAGGACTTGGAAGGGGAATGGGAGGGAACAATCTTGAGCACCTCTCACTCAGAAGAGCAGCTACTGGCTGTCATTCTGGGGAATGCTCTAAGGTTATGACAGCCTCAGGATGAGAATGTCCCAGTGCCAGAGAGGAAGGCAGTTTTGAATGTATTGGAGCCAAGGCCACCTTTGTGAGCTCTACACTGGAAACTTCTGTCAAAGGGGAAGATCTAGGCACAACATCCATTCCTCTACTCTTATTCTTTTCTTTCTTTCTTTCTTTCTTTTTTCTTCTCATTGCCTTTGTCCTACAAAGTGAAGGGTGAAAGACCCTTCAATAATTATTTATTTTTATGCTCCGGTATGGAGTAAGACCATGCCCTTACAAAAATCAAAAGTGTCTGATAGAGGTTTCTCTTCTAGGTATACCACACACAATCCATGGCTATTCTGAGTGGAATGTTGAGGTGCACTTCATGAAGCCCTTGTCCATACTAGCTGTAGGCAAATGGCCACTAAGCTTAGTTCTAACCAAAAATGTCTCCACACAAATAAATGACAGCATTGACATACCAAAGACATCAAAAGCAAAAGCAATAATCACTGTGGAAAAACTATGACAACAAAAAATGCACTTAGGAGAAGAGCTGAAAATCTCTGGCTACACCCACAATACCTAATCTTAAGTGTAGAGAGGAAGCAGATATAAGAAAGGTTTGCCTTTTTTATGATACATCAAAATATAAGGAGAAAAACCCACATATTTTAAATATTTTGAAGTATATACATGGATACTTGCAATTCCAATATATTACTCTTTTCCGAACATAATATATACTTAAACTATGTGGGGGGCATATTTTCGGAAAAGATTAATATATTGGAATTCCAAGTATCCATGTATATAGTTCAAAATACTTAAAATATGTGGGGGCTATGTCTCCCACACTCCCCCTTACTATATATACTAACTCCAGGGTCACACTACAGTGGGGAAAAGGCCATATACATATCTCTCAGTGAAATGTGTTTCAGTGAATTGAGTTTTCAGTGAATTGAGCTTTTAGTGAAAACTCCACACTAATTTGACTTTCAGTGAAATGTGCTTTCAGTGATATGTCCTAGATCAATATATATATATCATCATCATCTTCTTTCGGCTGTTCCCATTAGGGGTCGCCACAGCAGATCACCTGTTTCCATTTCTTCCTGTCCTCTGCATCTTGCTCTGTCACACCAACCACCTGCATGTCCCCTCTCACCACATCCATAAACCTTATCTTAGGCCTTCCTCTTTTCCAGTTACCTGGTAGCTTCCTCCTTAGCATCTTTTTCCCAATATACTCAGTATCCCTCCTCAGCACATGTCCAAACCAATGTAATCGTGCCTCTCTGGCTTTGTATCCAAACCTTCCAACCTGGGCTGACCCTCTAATATACTTATTCCTAATCCTGTCCACCCTCATCACACCCAGTGCAAATTTTAACATCTTTAATTCTGCCACATCCAGCTCAAACTCCTGCCTTTTTGTCAATGCCACTGTCTCCAACCCATATAACATAGCTGGTCTCACTACCCTCTTGTAGACCTTCCCTTTCACTCTTACAGGTACTCGCCTGTCACAAATCACTCCTGACACTCTTCTCCACCCACTCCATCCCGCCTGTACTCTCTTCTTCACCTCTCTTCCACACTCACCGTTACTCTGAACTATTGACCCCAAGTATTTAAACTCATCCACCTTTGCCACCTCTACTCCTTGCATCCTCACCATTCCTCTATCCTTCCTCTCATTCACACACATATATTCTGTCTTATTCCTGCTGACCTTCATTCCTCTTCTCTCTAGAGCATATCTCCATCTCTCCAGGATCTCCTCCACCTGTTCCCTACTCTCACTACAGATCACAATGTCATCTGCAAACATCATAGTCCACGGGGACTCCTGTCTGATCTTGTCTGTCAACCTGTCCATCACCATTGCAAATAAGAAAGGGCTCAGAGCTGATCCTTGCTGTAACCCCACCTCCACCTTAAATGCATCCGTCACTCCCACTGCAGACCTCACTGCTGTCACACTACCCTCGTACATATCCTGTTCCACTCTTACATACTTCTCTGACACTCCTGACTTCCTCATACAATACCACAACTCCTCTCTAGGCAGCCTGTCATATGCTTTCTCTAAGTCTACAAAAACACAATGCAACTCCTTCTGACATTCTCTGTACTTCTCCAGCAACACTCTCAGAGCAAACAATGCATTTGTAGTGCTTTTCCCTGCATGAAACCATACTGCTGATCACTAATGATCACGTCCCTTCTTAACCTTGCTTCCACTACTCTTTCCCACAATTTCATGCTGTGACTGATCAATTTAATCCCTCTGTAGTTACTACAGCTGTGCACATCACCCTTATTCTTAAAAATCGGTACCAAAACAGCTTTTCTCCATTGCTCAGGCATCCTCTCACTTTCCAAGATTTCATTAAACAATCTGGTTAAAAACTCCACTGCCATTTCACCTAAACACCTCCATGCCTCCACAGGTATGTCATCTGGGCCAACAGCCTTTCCATTCTTCATTCTCTTCATAACTATCCTTACTTCCTCCTTGCTAATCCATTGTACTTCATGATTCACTATCCCTATATCATCCAACCTTCTCTCCCTCTCATTTTCTTCATTCATCAACCCCTCAAAGTACTCTTTCCATCTCCTCAACACACTCTCCTCACTTGTGAGTATGTTTCCCTCATTATCCTTTACCACCTTTACCTGCTGCACATCTTTCCTAGCTCAGTCCCTCTGTCTAGCCAATCAGTACAGGTCCTTTTCTCCCTCCTTAGTGTCCAACCTTTCATACAACTCTTCATATGCCTTATCCTTAGCCTTCGCCACCTCTCTCTTTGCCATGCACCTCATCTCCTTATACTCCTGTCTACTTTCTTCATCTCTCTGACAGTCCCACTTCTTCTTTGCCAACTTCTTTCTCCGTATACTCTCCTGTACTTCCTCATTCCACCACCATGTCTCCTTGTTGTCCTTCCTCTGTCCAGATGTGATACCAAGCACCTTTCTAGCCGTTTTCCTTACTAGCTCTGCTGTAGTTACCCAGCTATTTGGTAACTCTTCACTGCCACCCAGTGCCTGTCTTAACTCATCCCTGAACTCCACCTCACAATTACCCTTTTTCAATTTCCACCATTTGATCCTTGGTGCTGCCCTCACACTCCTCCTCCTCCTATTAATCACCAGCGTCATCCTACAAACCACCATCCTATGCTGCCTAACTACACTTTCTCTGGTCACCACTTTACAGTCTCCAATTTCCTTTAAACTGGCCCTCCTACATGAGATATAATCCACCTGTGTGCATCTTCCTCCACTCTTGTATGTCACCCTATGCTCCTCCCTCTTGTTAAAATACGTATTCACCACAGCCATGTCCATCCTTTTCACAAAATCCACTACCATCTGACCTTCTACATTCCTTTGTTTAACATCATACCTACAGATCACTTCCTCATCCCCTCTGTTCCCTTCACCAACATGCCCATTGAAATCTGCTCCAATCACCACTCTCTCACCCTTGGGTACAGTCATCACCACTTCATCCAATTCACTCCAACATTTTTCTTTCTCATCCATTGCACACCCAACTTGTGGAGCATATGCACTAACAACATTCACCATTACACCATCAATTTCCAGCTTCATAAACATTACTCTATCCAACACTCTTTTCACCTCCAAAACACTATTAGCATACTGTTCCTTCAGAATAACTCCTACGCCATTTCTCCTTCCATCCACACCACGATAAAACAATTTGAACCCACCTCCGATATACCTAGCCTTACTCCCCTTCCATCTGGTCTCTTGCACACACAATATACCAACCTTCCTTCTGTCCATCATATCAGCTAGCTCTCTCCCTATACCAGTCATACTGCCAACATTCAAAGTTCCAACCCTCACTACCACAGTCCTAGCCTTTCTCCTCTCTTCTTGTCTTCGGCCATGTCTTCCATCTCTTCTCCTCCTTTGGCCAACAGTAGCCCAATTTTCACCAGCACCCTGTTGGCTAACAGTACTGGTGGCAGTCGTTGCTAACCCGGGCCTCGATCGATCCGGTATTAAAGTATTTATTGGTGTCTGCATGAAATGATTTGGTGAAGTTTTATGCCGGATGACCTTCCTGACGCAACCCTCCCCATTTATCCGGGCTTGGAACCGGCACAAAGAAATGCACTGGCTTGTGCATCCCCAGTGGCTGAGTTATTTGTATATGTATATATTTATTTATATATGATTATAGGATCATGGGATTACTAGGCTATTTGCTCTAAAGCCTTTATAAGCCATTCATGCCCTAATTTCCCAATTATCAATGCCTATGTGCTAGAGCAGCTGTGGTATATGCCTGTGCCTTAGATCATTTACAAACTACCCCTCTTCATTAGGGCTAGATGTGACAAGCCAGGCCCAGGGGTGAATTTGTAATTTCCCATGCATTGGTCTAAAATGCATTTGAATTGGCTTAGGGAAGAGGTAATTTCTGAGATGCATATCTCTCCCCACAACATGCTTTGTTTATGTTAGAGATGAGGTTTAGATGCTTAGTTCAGGTAATTCTACTGCTGTTTGTTTTGTGAATTTGTAGCAGCTCCGTCAGAGCTAGATCAAAGAATGCCTTGTTGGTTAGGCATAGATTGCCCCACTGTAGTTTGTAGGAGACTGAGTATGGGGACAGAGCTTTGAGATGGTCCGTATAGGACAAATTATTTGCACCCTATATTCTTTTAGTGAGGAACCTCTATGGCTGCTCCAGCTGTTGGAAATGCCTGGTCAGGTACATATCAAAGGATGGATTGTGCTCTTTTATTGGTCTAATGAGGGCTGAGTATAGTGGAACTATGATTTCCTTAGATCTGGATGCCATGCCTTTAATTATAAGTTGTGCAATGTAGAGGATTTGCTCATTACCATGGACACATGGTGATCAAACTTCAGGTTACTGCCAACCTGAGTTCCCAAGACCCTTACCACTGTGTCTACTCTTAGGGGAGTGTTATCAATTTTATAATTTGTAAGGGTGGTCATCCTGCAAGAAACAAATAAAGCACTAATAAAATAAGGAACAAAGGGCCACAGCTCCAAAGGTAAACCAAAACTTTAATATGTGAGTGCTTTTGTTCACTCAAATCAAATGAACTTTTTCAGACAAATTCAAACCATATGCATATTAATATTAACAAAGCACTGTGGTTGGTTTACAGGGGCTTTGCTATTTTTGATGGGCAGACTAAAAGCCAACCCATTAGTGTAGTCATCAAGGTCTCTCTGTAGTTTCTTGATTTTTGTAGCTTTATATTTTAAAATCAAGGCATCAATGGACTCAAAAGTTCTATTATATTCAAATTTGTATCTATCAAAGTCAGTGTTGGTTTTAATGCTATCCTCCAGCATTAACAGTTCATTAAGCAGCTCAACATTTTCTTTTTTGTAATTAGATACCATCATTTTCATTAAGTCAAGCCCCTGTTGGTTAAAGAAGGAAACCAATTCTAAGTGAAATTGGGAGTTTGGTATAAGCCCCATTAGATAGGGACAATACCGTAGCCCTTTTGGTACCAGTTCACGTTTCAGACATTCTTCTAGGTACACTATTTCCAGGTGAGTATTTCTATATTTAAGCAAACTTATATATCAAACTGCTTCAATACAGTCCTGATATCAGTGCCACTGGCCGGTTGTTCCACTGTAGCATTAGGATTATCCTGTTGTAGCCCAAGGAAAAAATCTTGCTCCAACCATTCCCTGAGCTCTGGAACTCCAATGAGCCTACATGGCAGTTCACCTCCATGCAGATTATAACTCAGTCTTTCATTTGGCTGTTGGTCATGGTTAGCTCTATAGGGTAATTCAATGGTGGATGTTTGTTCCATGTGCAAACTAGGGAGTTCAGTAACAGTGGATGAACCCACATTAGATAAACATTAGATAAGCTCACATTGAGTATTGTTTGCACATTCCTTCTTCCATTAGTTTCATTAGCCAACAGCCTGTCATTCAAGTCATCCACCTTCTATGATGAAGTATATACAATCCTTGAAAGGTTTGTTATAGATGCAGCAACATTGTTCTCATTTTGTGTTTGTGAGAACAAATTAGGGGTATTAAGTTCACCTTCATTAGCCATGCCCTAACAAACGAACTGACCAGCAAAAAAACAAATAAAGCTCTAATAACATAAGGAACAAAGGGCCACAGCTCCAAAGGCAAACCAAAACTTTAATATGTCAGTGCTTTCATTCACTCAAATCAAGTGAACTTCTTCAGGCAAATTCAAACAGTAAAACCCCTCCTTATATAACCATGAAATTACATGACAGATAAAATGCATTGCATCACAAGTTTAAAACTGGTTGTTAAAAGGCATATACTTATTTATAAAGATATTTACATATACTTTAAATGAGTTTTTAAGCACAAAGTGGAGCATTATTAATATATAAAAACAATCCAAAAGGTGCATCCATACAAACCTATAAGCACATAAAATATTGTCTTTTAAGAACATTCTGTACTGAATTTCATAAATTCATTCAGCTTCATAAACTTATAAGCTGATCAAACTTCAGGGTAACACTAACCTGAGTTCCCAAGACCCTTACCACTGTGTCTTAGGGGAGTGTTATCAATTTTGTAATTTGTAAGTGTGGTCATCCTCCCAAAGCGTATACTTATGCATTTTTTGCATTGAGTTTTAGGCCATGGTTCTGGCACCAGTTATCTGTCTGTACCAGACCCTCCAGGAAGATATCTACATCTCTGAGGAATTCAATGATTGCACCCAGCTTGCAGTCATCAGCAAATTTGGAGATCTAAGGGCCATCTACATTTGCCCTAACTTCACAGAAGTGTTTTCCAAGCAGGAAAGAGCCTACTATTGAGCCCTATGGGACATCACTAGTAACAAACCTTTTGGTGGAGGTGGATTTCCTCCACCCTAACTTCATATGTCCTATCTGTGAGCCATTTGACTACCCATCTGGTGGCATATGGATTTATGCCTAACTTTTGGGGTTTGTCTATAATATCCAAGTTAAGTATTGTGCCAAATGCATTTGCTATGTCAAGGTAGTCAACATGCACTGTTTTGGCATTGTCCATGATTCTACTGACCTTCAAAGAAGTCCAGCAAGTTTATTAGACATGACCTGCCGTTGATGAAACTGAATTGGGAAGGGTCTAGTGTTTGAAGTTTTCCTAGTTCTTTGTTTATCAGGTCAACAGTAATTTTTTTCCATGGGCTTGCATATAAGACTAGTTAAACTTAGGGGTCTGTATGTCCCTGGGTCTTTTCATGGTTCACCCTTATGTGTAGGGATGGCTGTTGCAGTCCTCCAGTCTCTAAGGATGAAATCTCTCTGTAGGCTGTGTTTGAAAAAATATTCTAGTGGGTCTGACAGGTCATGTTTCAAGTTATTTAGGAAGCATCCTGAGATATTATCAGGACCCACTGATGCAGTGTTTTAGCTCTGGAAATTGCAGTGAGGACCTGTTTTTTAAGTGATAGTTGGAGGAGAAATGGTAGAGAGTATTTTTTGGGGTAGAAGGGATTGTGAGTGATAGAGGTTGAAATTGGAGCTAAATTTATCAGCAAGTAAATTTGCTATACCCCAGTTTCAATACAGGAAATTCCATTTACTATTAGTTCAGTGTACCGTTGAGTGTTCCCTTTAAGGTTGTGTACGTAACTGAAAAATACCTTATGGTTATCTTTAGCCTGGGAGGTTATTTTTGTCTCAATGTTGGCATTGGTGGACTTGATTAGTCCTCTGTGCTGCTTGTTTAGACTGATGAGGGTGCTTTTTTTTTTCTTTTGGGCGTAGCCCTTTCAGTTTTTGGATAGGATTTCTTTCTTTTGTTGTACAACCTATTTGTACTGGGGAATCACCAAGGGTGCTTGTTTTTTGGAGTTTGGCATAATTTTATTTCAGTTTGGGACAGCTGTTTCAATGCAGTTATATGCATGTACAGAGTTTAAATAAATACTTCCCCATAGGCTGAATTTGGATGGGGACTTGGAATTTAGTTAGCAAATCACTTAATAGGAAGTAGTTAGCCTTGGAAAAGTTCTTAAATGTTTTGGGGTTTGCTGGAAGTTCAGCCATTATATTTATTTCAAAGGTGACCACTTTGTGGTCTGATCTAATCAGTAAGGACATTACATAAGGGGGGTGCAAGGTTCCTTCATATTTGGGAGTTCCACTTCCAGAATATTTGCTTCCCTAGTAGGTGTGCAGACTAGCTGTTCCAGGATGTTTGCATTAAAATAAATCCAGGAATCTTTGAACCTACATGTTACAGGTTATAGTTGGATAGTTGAAATCACCCATGAATATGGTGTTGGGCTAAATTGTCAGCAACTCCAGTACATTCAAGCATGTGGTATGGGGGACCTATATCTAACAAAGATATGTTATTGGACTTTACCTAAGTTTAGCTAGTCATGGAGAAGATCAAACATATCATATTGTTTGACCAATCTTAAGGTGTGGTAACCTTTTATGTAGATTGATACACCTCTGCCTCATGTCCCTTCTTCTGCAATAGCTGGTCTAAATGTGTGTAAGGCAATATAGCCTTCTACTGCCGGGGTACCTTCCACAGTTTTAAACTGTGTCTCAGTAACTGCACAGATGTGAACACTCTCAAAGGTAAGGGGCATTTCCAGGGAGTGGAGCTTATTCTTGCGACTCCTAGGATTGAATAATAACACCTTTAGTTTATCTCGCATAGAATTTACTATGTTGTTAGATTTATTAGATTGGCATTACCTACAAAAGGCATTATAGGGTGGATAATTTTTTGACCAATGTCCGAAAGCCTAGTGGGGACAGGTGCAAACCATTCTTAGCAAAGCATTATAGTGTGTCGATCAGGACCACCCAAGTTGACAAATATTGCACCTCTTTAGAATGACACCAGTAACTAATCCAATTATTAAAGTCAATCACCTTCTGTTTATATTGTGGTATCATCCTCGGGGATGGTAGAATGCTGCACAATGGTAGAGTCATACCTGCACAGGACACATAATCTGAAAGCTCTATCATGTCTCTCTTCATATAGTCCAATGAGGTATGTCTCAGGTAATTTATACCCACATGGACTATGACAGTCATACTGGCACTTGTGGTTCAAAGTCTTAAATGCATGTGTGATCTGGCAGATCCTTGCCCCTGATAGGCAACTAATGATGACTGTCTCCTTGCTCAGCCTGGTGAGTAGGGCAACAGTGTGTCTCATAACAGTCTCTAATGACCAATATATTGGGTTGTACAGCAGTTTGCCTTAAAGACTTAGAGGTTGAGACATTGTGGGATGTGGTTGTATGTGTCCTGGAGAGTGTTGTCTTTGTACAGTGTTTGGGAGGTTGCTGAGGGCAGTGTATGGGAGGATTTTAAGTTTTGGGTAGATTGCATTTAAGAGTTACAACATACGTGAGTTTGTGTCTGACTTGTAGAAGATATAGTGTATGTATTACTGGCAACCTGTTTGGAGATATCATTTCCTGTATACAAGAGTTATGCCTCCAGGGACACAGTGTAATTACATCTCTCACATACTGTGTCAGTCTGCCTAAGAATAAGGTGGTTGTCACTTGTAAGTAAACATGAGACAATTGCTATATTGTGTCAGGATGCCCATTTCCACCAGGCTGACTAAAGAAAAATGTTGAAAAATGCACATCCATGGCTGTGGATTCTCTTTTATGTGATCTATGAGGGGTGGCACAACTGGGGTTCAGAGTTGTTGGGCTGGGAGGAGAGGTCTAGGATTCATCTAAGACAACAATCTTGGGGAAATTCTTCTCAGTCAGCAAACTACCTGCTCTACACTCAGCTAGATGTTTGAGATAATACTCTATGGAAAATTACAACTCTAAGTGCCTGCTTCTGTAGAGGGCACAGCAAACTAGTGCTGCACCACTATGCACAACTTATAGGAGATGATTTATAGAGGAAACCAATCAGTAAACAACTAAAATGCAATATAAGAGCATGCGTAAGGCTCAGATCCTGCAGCAATTTGCAATTCTGTCACTACTGTGAGTGGTACTACAAGACTAAGGTTCCCAGACCAAGTAAAACGCAAGCAGAACAATGCAATAGAAATGTAATAAATGAAGTCAGATCCTGCAGCAATTCAGAATTCTCTCACTATTGTGATACTACACGACTAAGGTTCCCTGACTAAGTAAAACACAATCATAAAAATACAGTGTTTGTTTGTGTCTTTCGGCTTTTCCTGGTTAGGGGTCGCCACAGCGGAACTCCGGTCCGCTAATGAATGGCAGTTGATTTTTACGTACTGACTTGCCAGGCTTGACGCACAACCTTCAACGAAGGTACGCCCATTCACGCATGTCTCCACACAGAAGATGCTCTAGCGGAGAATCGAACCAGACAGCTTCTTACTGTGAGGCGACAATGCTACCGCAGCACCACTACCGCGAATCATAAAAATACAGTGTAAATGTAATAAATTAGACTCAGATTCTGCAGCAATTCACAATGCTCTTACTGTTGTCAGTTATACTTCAAGACTAAAGCCCACAAACAAGCAAAATACAAACAGTAAAAAGCAGTAAAATTAAATAAATGGGGCTTAGATCATGTAGCAACTCACAATTCTCCCACTACTGTGAGGGATACTAAAAAACTAATGTCCCAGAGCAAGTTAAAATGCAAACAGTTGACGTTTGGTTAAAACAAGGAAAAATACAGAAAAGAACAATACAGAGTTCATATTAACACTTAATATTGAAGTGTACACTAGTTAAAATGGGATGATATCAAACTGAAACTAACTCAAGATTTAAGAGTCTAATGGGAGTTCCTTATCAGTTTGAGCTTTTAGTGTCCTGTAGAAATAGCAGTTTTAAACTCAGAGCTCTTGTAGCTGATATATTTTCTTGTTATAGAGTTTAACAGAGATATGAGCTTTTCTCCCTAGGCCTCTGCTTAAAAGGGGTTATTTAAGACCCATTCAGACTTTCCTGGTAAACAAATCAAAGTAAGTAACTATTATATAAATAAATATGCTCTATAGAAGGGTGGCAGCAAATGGCACATACCTTCTCCATAGGAATGATGCATTCCTTCCCTAAAAAACATTTTTCATATTCACAATCACATCACATACTAAAAATAAGGAAATTAGTGTAATTTGCTTTGTCATCCAGCAGTTTAGACATAAGCTGTTTAGTTAGGCAATTTAAATATTAGTGTTTATTTGAATAATTGAGCTTTGAGCTATTGAGGCAAAGCTGAAACTGCAAGCCTGCTTTGATTGTATACAGTGGAGTGTCTTTGAAGATTCTGCTGTGAACTTGCACGGACTTGCAGACACAGTAACATCTTATTCTGTGAAGATATGTGTTTCCACTAAGACCTGGTTAAAATTAGCAACAGCAAACCCTTGTTTACTGCTAAACTTAAGCAGTTTTGTCAAGCCAAGGAAGATGCCTATAGAAGTGGGGATAAAACACTTTTTAGGCAGGCAAGGAATACACTGACAAAATAAATCAACGTGGCTAAACTATTCTGAAAAGCTGAAAAAAGAGTTTTAGTCAATGATCCTGCATCAGTGTGGAAAGGTCTACAAAACATTACAAACTACAGGAAACCATCCCCCTACACTACAGTTAATTAGCAGCTGGCTGATGAATGCTTTTTACTGCAGGTTTGATAAGCCTGAGACTACAAAAGACACTTTTACCAGTTCTGTCAGTGTTCAGACATATATGACTCTCTCTTCCACACATTCTCACACTCAGCCTGCATTAACTATCTCTGAGGAGGATGTGTATTGTTTTTTTTTTAAATGGCAGCAAATTAAGAAAGCAGCTGGCCCAGATGGGATTTCCCCTATACCTCTCAACCTCTTAAAGCAAGAAATCTGGACAAAAGTATAAATAAAAGTGGGACAAAGACCCAAAAATAGGGACATTTTCTAAATATTGCTCTTACAAACTTAGAGAATTGACGGAATAACAGATTTTACATTAGGATGAATTTTCTGAAGGGCACAAAGTTTGAAACTCGAATGTCTGTCATGATTTTCTAACATCAGTCTTAAAATGATTTGCTACTAGTTAACCAGAAAACCACAATTTTTTGAAAAATGGAACGAAAATATGAGGCAAAAATCTGGACATTCTGTGAAAATCTGTACAGTTGATAGGTATGCTCCTGTATAAAAACCTGTGCTGATCAACTGGCTCCTGTTTTTATTCAGATTTTTAATAAATCATTAGAGCTGTGTGAAGTTCCGTTATGTCTCAAACAGGCCACAATTATTCCAGTGCCTAAAAAATCCACTATAACAGGACTGAATGACCACAGGCCTGCTGCTTTGATATCGGTGGACATGAAGACTTTTGAGAGGCTGGGGTTAACTCACTTGAAGGATATTACAACTCCATCACTGGACCCACTTCAGTTTACTTATTGAGAGAACTGGTCAGTGTATAATGCAGTTAATATGGGACTGCACTATATCTTTAAACATCTTGACAACCCACAGACATATGCAAGGATTCTGTTTGTGGAATTCAGCCCTGCATTTAATACAATAATTCCGTAACTTCTTCATTTGAAACTCTCCTAGCTTTCCATTCCTGTTTTCACCAGCAATGGATCACCAATTTTCTAACCAATAGGAAACAGCAGACGAAACTGGGGAAATTTACATCTAGCTACCGCACAATGAATACAGGTGTCCCCCAGGGATGTGTGCTCTCCCCACTGCTATTCTCCCTCTACACTAATGACTGCACCTCTAAGGACCCCTCTCTCAAACTTATTAAATATGCAGATGATAAACCATCATTGGGCTCATCAGGAATGGTGATGAGTCTGCATACAGATGGAAGGTTGAGCAGCTGGCCCTTTTGTGCAGTCACAATAATCTGGAACTGAACACTCTTAAAACTGTGGAGATGGCAATGGACTTTAGGAGTGGTACTACAATATTATCCCCCATCTTTATATTTAATACTGCTGTGTCAGTTGTGGAATCCTTCAAGTTGTTGGGATCTATAATCTCCCGTGACTTGAAGTGTAGACCAATGTAGGGGCCCATCATAAAAAAGACACAACAGTGAATGTACTTTCTGTGACAGCTGAAGAAGTTCAACGTCCCACACAAACTGTTGATTTAGTTCTATCAGCAATCATTGAGTCTGTTCTCAGCTCATCCACAACAGGGTAGTTTGGATCTCTGTCTAATCATGATAAAAATAGGTTACATCACATAGTCAGGTCTGCTGAAAATATCATTGGTGCTAGTTTGCCCTCCTTACAGGACCTGTACTATTCCAACTCATGAAATGGGCAAGGATGATCACCACCGACCCTTCACATCCAGGCCACCATCTTTTTGAACTATTACCATCAGCCAAGCATTATAGATTAATATGCACCAAAACAGATGCTGTTTAGTAATGGCTTCTAAACAGGCTTCACCCCCAGAAGAATGGAGGACAGGAAAAATCCATCTCTCACACTAAGGTTGGGACATCAATGCATCAGATAACCGTAGAGCCATAGCACTGACTGGCCTCATCTGTAAGACTATGGAAAGGATCATTATAGAATTAATAAGTAAGGACATAAGCAACCTAGAAACTGTTGACCCAAGCCAGTTCAGATTTGTTAAGGGCAGATCCTACCTACTTAACTTGGTTGACTTCAAGCAGGTTACTGAACTAATGGATGAGGGGAAATAAGTATATTTGGCATGTCTAGACCTTGCAAAGATGTTAGATGCCGTCCCAATTTCAGTCATCAAAGATCAGCTACCAGTTAGATGTAAATCCCTATGTAACTCATTGGATAGCAAATTGACTTAGAACTGAGGAAATTGGTGTGTGCAACTCCAACAAAAAAATTGTCTTTAGTGGTGCACCCCCAGCTTCATGGGTGGCTGCGATGGTGCAGCGGTTAGCGTTGCCGCCTCACAGCAAGAAGTTATCCGGTTCAATGCTGGGGTGCCTTCTGTGTGGAGTCTGCATGCCCTCCCTGTGGTTGGGTGGGTTTCCTCTGGGTGCTCCAGTTTTCCCCCCACATCCCAAAGACATGCTGTAGGTGGATTGGACACTCCAAATTGGCCCTAGGTGTGAGTGTGTGCCTTCTGTGGAAGGTTGGGTGCTGGGCTGGCAACTCGACACTATAAATCTCCACTGCCAATCGTGAGCAGACAGGTGATCCGCTGTGGCGACCCCTAACCGGGAAAAGCTGAAAGAAGAAGAAGAAGAAGATGCACCAGAACAAGCAGATATAAAAACAGTTTTTTTCCACAGGCCATCAAATTCCTAAATGGTTAACTCAACTTTATTAGGCTGGGGTACTCTTTTTTCCAAGCCTCTGAGGATTCTGCAGTATTGTTTACATATTGTTAATACTTGTTTCTTTCAGATTTTATTTCAGTATTTCTTGCACTGAGTTGACCTTTGCACTTTGTATCTATATGTATACATGTAATGTCTGTTAAAGCAACAAAGGTGCTGAGAAAGCATTCATTATCAAAAGTGTATGCCTTGTGCTGCTGTGGCTTGGTCCTTCGCTATTTTTTACTATGTATATGTATATTTACCTTTTTGTCTTGCTCTTAATAGTTGTAATTATGTTGTTTGTCTTGTTCTTAATAGTTGTTTGTATGTCATTTATGGAATTCATACAAGGAGAGTCCCTGAAACTGGAGTCAGATTCCTTGTATGCATGAATACTTGACCAATAAATGTGATTCTGATTCTGATTCTGATAATGAAAAAAAGATTACCTGTGGTTAATCAATCTTAAGCAGTTTTTTTTATTAGTAGAATAAGTTGTTGAATGAACCATTTCAAAATCACCAAATATTTATAATCCATTCATTTATGAGACTAAAGCTGTAGTTTATTTAAGAGTAATCAATTAGATATTTTAAAGTGACCTTTTAGAGTGTATAAAAGTGGTCTGTGTATTTCAAAATTATTGTCTAATATGTTATAGCCATGTCATTTGTATAAGGACAAGTGTTTATGAAAGTAAATAGCATCATATTATTGCTTCAGCATGCCCAAAATATATAATTAAAGCATGAATGCAATACTTGCCAAGCACCCTCTGGAAAAAAAAAACTCACAGAAAGGCAAACCCACAAAAAAAAAAAAAAAACATGTTTTTTTTCAGAGAAGAAAGTTCCCAGCACTGCAACTCCTCTGCTAATGGAAAAATTCCCAAATCTCTGGTATTCCGCAGTCCCACAAAAACACCTGTCTTTCTTTCATTCTTTTTGAGATATATTCTATTTGATGTGTTTACACATCACAGAAAACATTTGATAAAAATGATATTCAGCCATCTGTAGTGCTTCTATACAGATCTAGATCATGATCAAATTGGACCCTAGGCAGGGTAATTCATGTTTTAAAGAAAAAAACACTGATAGACATTTGTTAAACAAAACAGTCTCACATTGAAAACAGACTTAGAATGAGCAACAGAAGAATTCTGTTCCCCTGCAACTCACATTTATAGTAAATACATCTGGTAAATCATGAAATAAAAAGAGACATGATGTGATTCATAGTCAAATAGCTTATAGTGAAACACTAATTACTGATTAAGGGTGCAGGAATTCAAAAGAGAGATGTACAATGCATTTGCTAAAAACTTGGGACAGCCGCATGGATGCAAGTACCCCATTTCAGGGTCAACTATCAGGTGAAGTGACTTAGAGTCACAAGGTAGGCAAACAAATGTTGGAGAAATTAAACCATGCACTACAGAAGGAATTAATTAACAGTTCATAAACTAACTCCTCTTGAACTAAGTACTAGACAGACTGGTGTAGCCTAACAGTACATTTCACAAACCTATGTGCCTGCAAATAACAAGCCAAATTTAAAATATATCCATGAATTCAAATTTCCAATCACTCCAAAGCACTGTCTGGTTAACTGACTTGCTGTCCATCACACAGTAGGTAAATGAAGGAAAATATATTCAAAGCCTGCATTCTTGTCATAGGAAGCAGTTCATTAATAAGTCAGAGCTTTAGCGCTCTGCACTATCTTCCAGAACAGCAGTTAAATAAACGCAGAAATCTTTTAAAATCCCATCTTGTAGAGAAGACTATGTCACAGTAATAAGCAACAATGACTATATAATGGATGCTGAAGATCACATGACACTGATTATCACTCCAAATAATACAGACTATATGATCTGACAAAAGTCAACCCCTTTGCAGTTGCTAGAGGCAGTAAAGAATGTACTGCACAAATATATAATAAAATAAAACATGATTAGACTAAACTACACAATCTATGCCTATTAATGAATTAATTCATTCTTTAGAACAATGAATAAAGCAAAGCAATTAAAGACAATATAAATTATTTTGTTCAACAACCCACATGTTGTACAAAATCAAACATTACTGCATACAACATACCTGTTTGGGGAGGTTTACATGCTTGCACAATGCTACGCCTCATTTTTGACCTCTTTATGTCTTTTCTGTTATAAAAAATTACTATCCTCTCTGACATCGCTCAGTACAGGTCTGATCTATTTGAATTGCTAATAATGCTGCACTGTTGCAGCATACACTTACAGAGTCAACAAATCCAGGTCATGTGCAAATGGGGCCCTATGCAGTTGAATCAGGGCCCTGCCAGCCATTCCAATATCACATTACTTGGCTGTGTCTCCCCAATTACCACAAATGATGCTCAAACCTTAAAATGCACACATTATTTTCATCTTTAATTTTACAATATCCTCAGGGATTGCAGTTTCTTAAAACCTTTATTGCAAGTTTTACAGAAAAAAAAACTGACAGTTATTTTCTAAACAAAACAACATAGAACAGGACAAACAAAAAACCATCTCGCATAGAAAACAGACTTAGAACAAGAAACCGCAAACATCCCTCCCAAAAAATTCACATTTAGAGAAAATGTATCTGACAACCCATTAAACTACAAGAGATGTGCTAGGATTCATTCTTAAATACTATGTAGTGAAGGACTACTTTCCAAATATGTGAACAGTCAAGTCCAGGAACTCAAAAGGTAAATGTATAACACATTTGGTAACAGGCTTGGATAGCCCACTGAACTGCCTCATCCTGAAGCATGGAAATTTAGGAAATATAACCTTGTGGATTTGTGTTATTTGACTAAATCCTTATTTAACTGAATCACAAGCCATTGAACATAACTGACTAAAAACATTTGATTGTAAACCCATTTGACTGAATCAGAATTTATAGAGTCCTGTAAAAGTCAATAGACAGTATGTGATGGTATCATTTCTGATCACAGAAGTTATTACACAGTAAATCTAGAAGAGTATGTGTACTTTGACAATGGTCACTGTCATGTAGTACCCTTGAATCTGAAGACATTTGTGTTTGTGTGCTAGTGCTGATTCGCCGTGTATGTTTTTTTTCTTTTCTCCGTGGATGTGCAACCATGGAGTTAGTTAGTGTATAAGTGAGTGCATATTGGGGGTGCACAGGTGTTTGTTTCACTAGTTAAAAAAAATCATTTTATGGTATATTTGTTGTCCAGAATGTTCCTTATTATGTTTAGCTCAGTCAGATGTCTTTTCATTTAATTGTGTTTGATTCCTTATGATATATATATATATATATATATATATATATACACACACACACACACACACACACACATATATATATATATATATATATATATATATATGTGTGTGTGTGTGTGTGTGTGTGTGTGTGTGTGAGTGTGTGTATAGATTTTTTTAAAATATATAGATATAGATATATACATATATATATATATTTTTTTTTTCTCAGTACTGAGTGAATGCTCAAAAGAGCACATACAACATGAGTGATCTTTTTAGATAAAATCTAAAAAGACTGAATAAGAAAAATGACATTTTTTGCACAGGGTCATGCCCCACTGCTCCCTCACACTCCTTGTTAATTAGATATAACAACTTACAGATATAGATATAGGTATAGATATAGATATCTTGATGTGTGTGTGTGTGTGTGTGTGTGTGTGTGTGTGTGTGTGTGTGTCTCTCTCTCTCTCTCACATATAAATATATATACATATATATATATATATATATATATATATATATATATATATATATATATATATATATATATATATATATATATATATATATATAAGCACAACTTTCTGTTGAAATGAAAGTTTTATATATATATATATATATATATATATATATAAGCACAACTTCTGTTGAAATGAAAGTCATCCTGGTAGAGCTGGTTCACTTGATTGAATATCAGCTGATCGAAATTTACCTACTTTACTAGTACAAGATCTCACTTCAGTGACCCTCCTACATATGGGCTGTCATTGCTAACTAAGATTTCAAGTTTAGGCAAGATCCTTTATATTGAGCTTCCCTACTATTATACTGGACATACACAGCTAGGCTTATAAAGACCTTTGGGTGAATAGATAACTTACTGGATAAATGCTTAGACTGCAGTTATTGGATTTGAAATGTATATACATGAAATTTATGAATGTTATCCAACAACACTGCTGTATTTTTCACTTCAGCACAAATACACACAAAAAAATGAACTTTGCAGATGTTGTGTCGCATACATCAGAAAGGGACATGTTTTTGCTAGTAATTGTTATTGTCATACATAGAAAAGGGAATTTTCAACTATAAACATGTAATAGACAAGCATGTGCAGTATAGCCATGTAAATTCAAATAGTAATGTAATAACTGTTAACATACATAAGTGACAAATGATGACACAGATCTTATGACATTCATGATTTCAAGTTTTCCATTAATAAATGGCCCACATGTCAAGCACTGTTATACTGAGCATGCTCACAAGGAATTACAGGAAACAGTAGCATAACAGCAATTCAACAGCACCAGCACACAAGAAGGTGTCATAACAGAGACCCAATCACACTTCCTGATACTCTGGCAGCATGCCATACAGTAAGAAATGTTTTATGTAAACCCCCAGATGCCATAAGGCTATACAGTGTGAAGAAAATAATTGCAGTAATAAAAGAAATGTTTGGATGAAGACATGCAGTACAGAACATAATTACTTTGGAAATAAGTAATGCCTGTGAGCACTGAATGACATAATAAACAATCACACCTTGCAATTTGTAAACACATGCCAGGACAGATATCAGAGAGTCACATATCAGTCATGGACATCACAAAAATATGCATACTGGTTTTGTCATGAAGAGCACCCTTGAAGGGCTTACAGCACTTTCATATTTTAAGGGGTATGAACACGCTATCTTGTAGAAAAGGCCTGAAAAAGGTGGCCCTCTGACTGTGTTATAACTATCTTCTGTGTGTAAGCCACTGCTCTCTGTCAGACAGATGTCACCGAGTCAAACCCTTGTCTGTGCTAGTAGGCTCTCTACAGACCTTTGTAGTGACTGTGTATGCTACAGGATCTAGCAATGGAAGTTGTTACAAATAACTGAAATAAATTAGTGAAGTAAGAAAAGAGTTATGAATATAATTTAAACAATCTGATTTAGTCAAAATGCTGAAAATGAGCTTTGAATTTTACTAAGCACACAACAGTGAGCAGTATAATATCAATACTGCTTTGCCAAGGAAACTGTTTCTATCATGTAGTGCACACATTGCCCCAGAATCAAACCAAATTCTGTCTGTGATGGTATGCTATAGAAGCCAGTATTCAATGCACGTATGACAGGAGCACTCACAGCACAGCATGTCCCAAATTAACATTTCACTGTTATGCACTTACAACATGGGATTATATATCATCGTCCAACATAAAAATGGATGCGAATAACTAGATACATTTTTTTTGTGTGTGTGTGTAACAGTGCAGTCATATAATGTTGCCCTGTTCTGGAACTGAACAGCAAGCTATGTAAGTATACTGACTAATGACATGGGGATGAAACACAAGTGCCACAGTCAAAGTCTTCACACAAGTGTGACACTCCACCTCTGCCAAATCATTACATTACATGATTCTGTCACAAACAATATCTTTGAGATAAAAGAGATCGGGAGGCCCCTCCACTGTAAATGTACACATCACTGTGGTGGATGCCATTCATGCATTACAGTATAAGGCCACATAATGCTAAAAGTCACTGAATGTGGGTTTTGAGCATCTGAGCATTTCACTATAGAAAATATATGATATTGTAGAGAATAATGCACCATAGTAGAAGTGACGCTACAATTATGAGATATGTCAAAATTTCGAGGGATTTTATGATGTTATTGCTGCAAGGGATATGTATGCCTGTAATTGTTGTAGTAAGGCAACAGCATACAGAATATTGTCTCATTTCATTGTGCCAGAGGAGAATGCTTACTACTCTGTTATGTAAGGAAAATGTAATCATAAGTCATCATTACTCTATATAAAATCATTGTTATGTGAGATATCACTATAGCTTTTCATAAGAGAAATCAGCATCTATATATATAAATAGCAGATGTGTTTGACAACATAGTTAGCATCATTTACAGTCACAATAAGACTGACACAAAATAATCTGAGTAGTAAGGGCTGGATTTGAAATTATTACCTGCCATTGTAAGCTACAGATTAGTGTTTGAGTCACAAGTGCCACATGACATGTTGTTGTACAAGTGTGGCAGTTCACAGTTAAATGGATGACATCACCATTGTTTATTAGCTGGATGTTTATGCGAAGGGCACAATAACAATGTACACCTACACATCATATATGTATTTGAAATGTAGCCTACATAGTATGAGAATGAAAGACACACTCACAGCTGGCCTCAAACCTCCTACCTATGTAGGTACACAATGTACAAAACACAGTATCAAGGTCACGCACCACAGAAGAAGTTGTACTACAACTGTGAGATGCTGCAGTTGTGTAAGCATTGTGTAATCATTGTGTTACCAAAAATGCATTTTCCCTGGGAATGCTAGAATTTGCTAGTTTAATGCTGTGCCACTGAAAATATATCTCATTAAGTGGAAGTGTACATAGTTATGAGTTAGCCAGCTATATTTGACACTGTCATGCTTTTTAAGCAAGGATGGGTTTGAAGTACCTACCCATCTGGTCAAACAATTGCTTGAGCTCAGTATCAGCTACCAGTGCCAAGGGAGAATTTTGAGTACAAGTGAGGCATACAGTATCTATGAAGGGCTAACATTAGCAGTGTATTACCTAGGTGATATGTGTGTTAAAATGACTTTCACAGCTATCTGGGGTTGTAAACATTTTACTACAAATCTCTGTAAACTAATCCCAAATCCATTTACAGTCATGCACACACACTCTTGGAAAGTAATCACTGCTGTAGTTGGACCTCCTACCTATCTAGTTACTGAAAGTATCACAGGAGAAGTCTGGCTTTTAAAGTGTGAGAGTGCACTTTAGAAAGAATGACCTCATGAATATGTTGCAGAGATGTTGTTATAAAAAGTGGGATAAGGGAATGGAGGACTCATCTACCTGTCTATAGGTTTTCACATGTAAAAGTTTATTAATTTAAGCTGTTGTGGAAGTTATAGCTACCCGACTCAACAGTTCCACACAGGCCACTGGGAGATTCAAACATCCTCCTTTCTAGCTACATAATCTACAGGTTATTACACCAAATGCATGCACCATTGCAGAAGTCTGACTACAAGTGAGATATAAATCATATTTGAGGGAGAAACACTGCTATGGTTAAACTCAATGCATTGTTGGGTGATGCTGCTAGGCAAAACATGTCACTTAAGTAGAATGTTACACATTGTAAGTGTGAGTAAAAACATTCTAATGTATTATGAACTCCACAAAGATATGGAAGTCACTGCTGTATTTGAATTGCCTACCTACCTACCTACCTAAATACGCATTGTAGAGATCACTGTATGAACTGCAAGTGCCACTGTAGAAGTTTGACTTCTGCAGTATGAGAGTGAACTTTAGTCAGAATGAACTTAGTGTGTTGCAGAGATGTTTTTGTAAAAGGTGAGATAAGGGGACAGAGGAGAAATCTAACAGTTTAAAATGTTTTTCAAGTGTGGAAGTTGATTGAGAACTGCTGTGGTTGGGGACATCTTCACCTGATTCTTCTATACACTCAACTATATGCCCGACTGAAAAAACTCCGGCTGTACTCAGGGGCATATCGATCTCTGCCTGACTTACAAAGCCATGTCCAACTCAGAATTGATGGACATGCTCCACCTAAAGAAATCCAAGTCACTGCGAGCCACGTGCTCTAGTGAGCTAAACTTCACCCAACAATAAATAGAACATGCTGGAGGGATAGATTCCTGTCACAGAGAGTCCCCCTGCTTTGGAACAAAATTCCAAACTACATTAGGCAGAGCCCCTCACTAACACTCTTCAAGACAAACCTTGACAAATGGATGGGTAACAGAAAATACGCCCCTGGAATCACTTCATTGTCTCTGCTTGACAGAGGATCAGTTAATTAATCAATGAGGTGGCAAAAGTCGACACACTCTGGCTAGGCTTATAAATGCCCTCGGGCAGATAGCCTAGTACCTACCTATGAACCTATGAACCTATCACTCTTAAATCAAGATAACGTGTCAAAATTCAATATAAATTCAATATAAACATACAAACATTGACTCCTTCATTGTAAATTTTTTTGTACTCTCTATCTGAAGCACAGCACAGTGAAGCTTAATTGTGCTGCTAATGGCAAAGTATTAGCACATGCATAATAATACATTTTAGCATTGAACTTAGAATGGGAATTGCCAGTAGTTTATAGTGCTCTTTGCCAACTCTAATGCAAAGAAGCATTATACTCAAAAAATATGTAAATATGCTAGAATACAGAACAGATATGTGTTATGGTCATGTTTCATTTGTCATGATTTACACATTTGTCATGACAGTTGCATTTAGTCCATCCTTATATGAACAATACAGTTGTGTTATAAAACACATGAGGGATCAAATATTATTGTTGGTGGAAACACAGCTTATGGAATACTTTTGGAAACAAAGAGGTTTACTGAATGAGACAGAACTGGTGGGAAAGAGGTGAACAGTTGATGATAGAAATACTCAATACATACATAATAACACATTAGTTCATGTTTCATTTCTGCATTATATTATTCATGCAAGATCTGTACAAGGCAGACTTTACAATATGGAGTAGGCAAATTAATATAGCAGAAGGATAATGGTGTGTTAAGAAAAGGAGCAGCCCACATTTATACCTACAGGAGTCATACAAAACATTGATAAACAGGGCATTAGAGTAAAATGTCTTGAGAGAAAAGCTCACAAGATTTTGTCATAATCTATGTGCTTCCATTTAGCTTCAGCTGCAGTTGGTGCTCGGCATCAGACATTGCACAGTTACAGAGGAGGAAGACTAATGACACAACTGAGAGAAGATACATAGACAGGGGCAGAAGAAGGCAGTAACAGCAGCTTATGACACAAGCAGGATGATGTTGGACCATAACAATATGTGGAGTGGAAGATGATGGGGCACTTAATGATCTAAAAAGGGCAATTTTTTAAAACTATTTATTACCATAATATAGGTTCACTTGGAGAACATTTTAAGCTTAGACAATATCTCTTTTGGTGCTTGAATTAACATTTCATGATTGGTCTTACCTATCCCATGGCTGATAATTGAATGTTAGCCCTAGTGAGAACAACTGTGATCATAGTATAGATAATTTGAGGGGATCCATGTGAAAGGGATGCAGCATTTAGGAGTTGCCTCTATCCATTAATGGCACAAGAGGCAATCTTGGAGTACATTTTCTATTACCCATCCTTAGATCCAAGTTGCATTTGAATATGGACAGGAACGAGCTTTGTTTTACTTGAATGGATAGCCTGTTTCAGAACAGCAGTAGCCTCTGTGATATATAGCCATCTCTTCACAACATTCAGTTTAGATACCTGGACTGAATAGTTCTGATGCCATTTGACTTGCTGATGTTCAATAAGTCCATCAGTATTGGGTGGGAGGATGCCTTGTATGCCAGACACAGGTCACCTCTAAGTACTCTGTAGGATACTGAGTATAGTGCTAAATCTTTGAGGTGGTCCACACAAGACCTATTGTTTAAGACTTGTATCCTTTTAGTAAGGTATCTCTATGGATACTCCAATTGTTGCATGGGTCTGAACAGATGCATGTCAAAGTGGGCATTATATAAAATGATTGACCTAATGAGGGCTTCAAGGGTGGCTAGTGCTATAGGACTGCAGCCCCCTCACCTGTAAAATAAATATAATAAATTCCCCATTCCCCACACCATAGAACATATAAAAATAAAAAAAATTTCGGACTCCGAGCATGCGTGCTTAGTTCCTGACTGCTGTGTTAGGCAGACCAGAACTCCACACATGCATGCATGCTCATTCCTGAGCTCCAGACTGCTCTGTTAGGCAGTCCAGATAGGGAAGGCAGGAAACTCTGCCCTTCCAGCCCATAGGTCTGTGTGATTACGACTGCACAAACCAGAAGGTCACTGGACTGCATCATCTGCAGGCTGGAGGCTCCAGCCTCCTCACGTCGACCCAACAGCATGCGTGGGCCATTATGGAGGACCGATCGAGCTGTAGGATCGCTATGGAGTTGCTGGGCTGCTGCAGAGTACAGGATCGCATGGCAGGCTGTTCTGGAGGACAGAGACAGGTAGGGTGTTTATGGAGGACAGAATCTGGGGTGTGTGTGTGTGTGTGTGTGTGTGTGTGTGTGTGTGTGTGTGTGTGTGTGTGTGTGTGTGTGTGTGTGTGTGTGTGACATCCCAGTTGCTTCATGGTGGTGGGTAGAGAATAAGGCTTGAACCCTGTACCTTGGGTCCAAGTGACAAGAGCCTGAATTCCCTACCCACCACCATTTGTAAACCATTTGCAGATTTTTGCCTCATATTTGTTCTGTTCCTCATAAAATCTGTGGTTTCTGTATTTTTGTTACTTAACACAGCCAGTAGTGCAGTGGTAGCAGTGTTACCTGACAGCGACGGATTGTCTGGTTTGATTCTTGGCTGGGGTGCCTTCTGTGTGGAGTCTGCATGTCCTCCGTGGGTTTGCTCTGGTGTCTTTATTGGATATTTATCCCTATTTTTTGGACTGTATTCCCCCATTATTGGCTTTGTCCAGGTTTTTTGTGCCAAGGTTGAGAGCTATGGTGATAACTGAACTCACTGAATATGTTTGAGGGCTGTATTCCCCCATTATTGGCTTTGTTCAGGTGTTTTGTGCTAAGATGTTGATAGTTATGGTGAGAACTGAATTCACTAAATGTTAGCCATTTAAGTTTCAGTCTTCCTTTCTTTCATAAAAATAGATGATTTGGCATAGTGGTATGTTGTTCTGACTGTTTTGCACAGGGTCCTGGGTTCAATACTTGACAGTGAAATGTATGGTGGTAATACAGCATTTTATTCTAGCAACTTTCCAACATTATACAAGCAATGTTTAAAATGTGTCCCTGGTTTTTGGGCTTTTGCCCCCCCCACCAATTAATTTTGGCTTTTTCCAGATTTCTTGTGCTGCAAAGTTCAGAGATACAGCTGAATGTCGAGTAGATGTTACAAGGAGCTGAGAGCTGCAGGGGAACAGAAGTTTAGTGCTGCTTATGCCAAGTCTGCTTACATTGTAAATATCACAACAGTTAGTATACTTGCTTTTGATGCAGGAGGCTGTGGGTTCTACTCCCACAGTAGGTAGATCCATTGCTGATACTGTACTCTGTTGTAAAGGGGATGGATGCTGCATTCCTCTTTGGTGAAGATAGCTAGTAACAATGAACCTGTTATCAGTTTGCCATCCATTCCCTGTTGTGATATTACTAGCATTATCATTTTTTTAATGCAACATAGGCAATTTATTCCTCAAGGGCAACAGGCACTTTATTTGTAGATGAAACAATGACATATAAAGTTGTTTGCTAGCAGTAACCTCTTCATTAGATAACAGATTTCTTTAATGTGGAATTATTTAGATGACTTTTACTTCTTCAGAGATCGTGCATATTTACTGATACTGGTGGACTGTAGAGGTTTGAGTAGACTTTTATTATGGAAATGTTCTGAATTGGGCAGTTTTGTCATTATTGGTGTATGCATTTTGTTTCATTGTTTACTGGAAAAATGTTCAAAACAATAAATTTAAAATGCCCTCTAACAACTGTACTGTATTGTACAAGGAATATAATTGAATACAGTCAGGAAGGTGTACCAAAGAGCATGTGTATGTTTCATGTTCAAGGGGCCTATGATTTGAAAACAGCCCACAATTAATCTTTATCTGCCACGGGCAAAATGTATTTTCTTTGAATGTGGGTTTCAATGCTGTTTCAATGAATGTGAGTTTCAAGGGCAGAGAAGTTTTAATGCTAAGCCTATTTTCATTGTGAGACTGCATTGCTTTGTTTAGCAGATATCTATTAAGGTTTATGCTGTAAAATATACAATAAAACTTTCAAATGAAATCCATATCATCACAGAAGCAAAGCAGTATGCTCATTACAGTGTTTATGGTAAATGGGGTGAAATAACCAACGAATGGGACATTGGAATGGCTGCAGGGGGGAAGCTCCATTTGATCATTATTTTGTGAGGGGGGAAGGGCAGCAAACTCAAAGACGGCCCCAGCTGAACTATACCTCTCAACTGTCCAGAATTTTGCAGAATGAATAGATTTTTGCTTCTTATTTTTGGTTTGTTCCTCATAAAATTTGTGGTTTTCTGCCAAATCATTTAGGAACAAAGTCACTAAATAATGACAGACATTAAGTTTCAGACATCATAACCTTCAGAAAAATGCATGCTTAAAGCAAGACCTGTTATTCTATCAACTGTCGTAAGTTTATACAAGAGGAATTTTTAGTACTTCTTGTATGTTCCCCCAATATATTTGGCCTTGTCCAGATTTCCTGCATTAAGAGGTTGAGAGGTACGTGCAAATAAATCACTTTATAGAATTAGGAATATCCAAACCTCTCAACTGTCTCCAATTTTGGCTCAAAATGTTGCTCTCCCCCTAATAATCCCGCTGCAAAATGACAATTTGGGAAGAAATCGTGGAGGGTTTACAATTATAAATAACTGTAATGATCAGAGTTATAGATTACTTTTATTTCAGAAATGTATGTAGATGCTCTTATTTTGTCAGCTGCTCAAGTTAACAGTACTAATTTTAAAAAGGTGTCCCTTCTTTGACAGGTTCCCAGCTGTATTGTGTAGCAATTTTATATTTTTGCATAACATATTTGGTCTGTTTTTCATAAAATTGTGGTTTTCTGGCAAATTAGTGGCAAATCATTAAAGAGTGAAGTTAGAAAATAATAGCAAACATTTGAGTTTCAGATTTCATACCCTCCAAAAATTCATGCTAATGCAAGACCTACTACTATTCTATTATCTTTCTAAGTTTATAAGAGCAATATTTAAAAAATTGCCTTTATTCTTGGGCCTGTGCCCCACTTCTATGTATGGCTTTGTCCAGATTTCTTGCTCTGAGGTTGAGAGGTATGACTGTCAGAGCCATCACCATCAGCTAGAGACATTTCAAACTGTGACCTACTTGTTGCACTCCACTATCCATTGTAGTGGCCCTGGATGTGTCCAAGCAAGGCAAGGAGCAGTTATGCAGTATAAGTGTGCAGAGTATTCCCCCATCCAAGGTAGACCACAAGTACGACCGTGGCTTTTCATCTGTCCTTGATTTTGCAGAATGTTCTGGTTTTCTGTCATATTTTTATACTGTTGATTTATGCCTGTTGCTCTGTATTAAAGTAGCAATGCTTTAATGACCATCAGGTAAGCTTGTCAGAGATTGTAAGATGCAAGTAAGTTTTAATAAGCATACTGTTAAAGAATTACCAACATTGAAAGCCTTTTCATTGTTGCCATGCAGAGAATATTTACATAACTAGATAACGTATAAGCCTTAGGTATTGAAATGCATATGACAGTATTTGTAATAAAGGACAGGATTACAGTATTTTTAGAAGCTCATTACATTTGTTGGAGACTTGCAGTTATCTTTGCAGACTTTACCCGTAAGCTAAACAGAATGCCAATCTATCATGTGTGGTCCATAACTTGTGCAGTAATCCTTTAAGCAATTTATCTTGAGCTTGTTTCTTGTTCGCTGTTAATTTTTTACTTTGATCATGTGTTCTCCATGAAACTAGTAGATAGCTGTTGTCAGGCAGCAGGTCTTTTTAGGATAAGAAACATTTTTACAAGTGAGGGTATCACAGAGATTGCTACTTTCAGCATGTTACTTGGTAATTTTACAAAGCTGAATATAAATTATAATTAGAACTGCAGTGCAAGGAGAAGTGGTTTGAGCTGAGTGCTGCTTGTTTTTTTTAAAGCAATTTATTTTTTCATGCTTCACAACCTTTGTGTTTCCATCTAGATATTAAGTAAGTTGTCATGTAGCTAATGCATTGAAATATTTTTTCTTCTACACTTCATTTTGTCCTGATTGGACTCTTGTAATAATGGTTTGGCACCCAGGACAGCGTATTTAATTAAAGTTCCAATTGTTGTGGTTTTGAACATAGCTCCACTTCTTTCTAGTTGGTCACACCCCTTCCCATTGGCCACACCCATTCAGCTTTCCTGCAGACCCCCTTTAATTTGAAGTCACCAGCCACCACTGAAGGGCTTTGTAAAGGGGGACAATAACCCCTCTAGATCTAGTTGCAATCAATTTATTTATAAGCTGTACAATATTGAAAGACTTTCTGACTCTGGGCACATGCTGCTCAAAAGTTAGGTCACTGTACACACAAGTTCCCAAATGCCAAACAACTGGGTCACTTCTCAGAGGGTATTATCACTTTGGCAGTTCCCTGGAGTAGATGACTTCCCAAAGCATATGATAATGTATTTTTTGGAGTTTAGTTTCAATTCATGATTCTGGCACCAGTTATTGTTTAGAATAAACCTTCCTGCATGATGGTTAAGTCATTTGAGGATTCAATAACTGCTCCTACATTGCAGTCCTTTCAAATTTAGTTGGCTAAAGCCCTTTGGTATTTCCTTTTACTTTTGAGATGTATATGCCAAACAGAAAAAAATCTCAGAACCGAACCCTGGGAGACTCCATTGGTGACTGGTCTCTTTGTAGAGGTAACTTGAGGTCTATAATCCGCAGAAATGCACTGACATGTTCACTAATATGTCTGTTATTATTTATTAAAATAATAATGAAAACCATAAACTATCAGAAGATGGAATGAAATAACAAAATGCCAGTTGCGAAAAAATAATAAGTGCTGTCTTTCTTTTATTGTCAAACACAGAGCGAAAGTGCTTCTTATTTTTTTACAACTGACACTTCGTTGTTTCATTCCAACTTCTGATCATTTTATAGCAAATAGTGCAAAATACCAGAGGTGGATCATGGTTAAATGGCACACTAGGCAGGGTAGTAAATTGGGCCTCTACCAGAGCATCCCCTCCTGAAGGAGCATCCCCTCCTGCAGCAACCTTCTAGCGCTCCAGCAGCAGCCCCCTCCCCAGCCACTCGTTCCATTGCTTGGCTATTTCTCCTCAGTTACCATAAACACCATTCAAACCTGAATGCATGGTTACTGTTTTCTTATTTACTTCTACAATGATTACAGATATTGAAATAAAATAACACAAACACTGATAGCCATTTGCTAGACAAACAAGTCTCACAATGAAAACAGACAGCATGGGCAGTGATCTTTTCTGTCATTGAAACTCACATTCATGAAATGGATTTTGCATCTGGCCAGTGGAGGATTTAATTTACCTCTGGGCTGTTTTCAAACTATAGGCTCCTTACACATTTTTAGGGCCATGCATACATGGTTGCGTTCTTTGATTCACCTTCCTGATTGTATTAAATTATACTTCTTGTATAATACAGCACACTTGTTAGAGCGTGTTTTAAATGTATTGTTTTGAACATTTTTCCAGTAAGCAATGAAACACAATTTGTGAAATAATAACAAAACTGCCCAATTCAGAACATTTCCATCATAAAGGTCTATGCAACCTTCTGTCATTACAATCCACCAATATCAGTAAATATGCACAATCTCTGCAGAAGTAAAAGTCGTCTAAATAATTGCACATTAAAGGGATCTGTAACTAATGAAGAGATTGCTGCTAGAAAACAACTTTATATTTCATTGTTTCATCTACAAATGAAGTGCCTCTTGCTGTTGAAGAATTGCCTATCTTACATTAAAAAATAATAAGCTAGTAATATTGCAATACGGAATGAATGGCAAACTGATAACAGGTTCATAGTTACTAGATAACCCCTCCAAAGGAGGACATTCACAGGACTGCAGCATCCACTCCCTTTAAAGTACAACATAGTACAGCATCAGCAATCCATATGCATACTGTGGGTGTAGAACCCATAACTTTCTGCATCAAAAGGCAAGTATACTACCTGTTGTGCTACTAACAACGCACGCAAACTTGGCATAATCAGCACTAAACTTCTCTTCCCCTGAAACTCTCAGCTCCTTGTAAAATCCACTTGACACTCAACTAAATCTCTCAACTTTGCAGTACAACAAATCTGGAAAAAAGCTAAAATTTATTGGGGGGGGGGCAAAGGCACCAAATCAGGGGCACATTTTAAACATTGCTTGTATAATCTTGGAAAGTTGCTAGAATAAAGTTATTTGTGTTACCAAATGTTTCCTGAATGATAGGAAGAGTGAAACTTGAAGGGCTATCATTATTTAGTGAATTCACTTCTTACTGATTTGCCAGAAAACCACAAATTTTAAGAGGAACAGACCAAAAATATGAGCCAAATATTCTGTGAAAATGTGGACAGTTGAAAGCTATGGACCCATCTCCTTGAATCATAAGTGGTGGTATGGGTAAAGAATTCAGGCTCTTGTTTCTTCTACCTAAGGTACAGAGTTTGAGCCTTTGTAACACTAACCTGCAGGTATTTTACACACACACACCAAAAACAAGGCAACTTCATTCCCCAGCAAAAACAAGGCAACCTCTTCCCCTAGCAAAAACAAAGCAACCTCCTCCCTCCTCCCCCAGCAAAAACAAGGCAACCTCCTCCTCACACACACACACCCTGCTCCCCCAGCAAAAAAAGGCAACAACCTCCTCAGAAAACAGCAGCAGATGTGAGTAGAAACTATACTGTAATGTGTTTTAAAATTGTGGGGGTGGCAGGAACACATGCAGACATAAACATACGGGACCATAGAAGATGCTGCCATAATGGTCTTGCAGCTGTAAAAGTGTGGGGGGGACCCCCCCCCTTGATCTATGGTTTCGGCACCCTTGGGCTACAGCTACACATAAAATAGTGTACTAAAACCAGTCAGTAATGCTTAGCTAATGCCTGGCTTGGAACTCTTGAAATTAGGCAAAAATCTGAACATTATCTGATCATGTCACAAAGGAATTTCTACTTCACACCCTTAAAATAACACAACTGAAGGACAGTGAGAATTTACTGAAGCAGAAGGGGTGAACAGACAGGGAGATACAGACAGATGGAGAGAAGAATAGTAACAATATTTTTTGTGGGACATGAAGGACCATCTGTAAGGTGCACTACTCTTACTTATATCCTCATTGCTAATCTATCATGCTCTGTGCAATGAAATGCTTTCTATAGGGAGCAAGAGGGGGTAGGAGGGTAGAAACAAGATTAAGACATGAGCAGGATAAGGTCATTTAATATGTCTCCCTGTGGGAGCTGCAATATTTTTGCATATGATGTCTGCATGATTCAAATGGTATATTAATGAAATGTGAATGGAGATATAAACACTTGCAGTTAACTTTATGATAGGAATATGAAATGTTATGAAATAATAATAAGATTTAAAGCTGTAAGTGACCCTATAACACTATCCAAAAACAGTGTACAAACAGGGGAATTTATCTCAAGACACCACATAGGAACTTGTAGTTCATTACATTCAGCAGCCTAATAAATGTTACAGTGACTGTTTCACAGCACTGCCTTTACTCTGCATTGTCCTACCACAGTGTATATAAGCACAATTGTGAAAAAGTAACCAGACTACCGCAGATGAAATTAAAATCTTTAGCTTTATCCATAGGAAGTGTGACACCCCTGCACTGGCCCAGTAATCAAGGAGCCTCAGTACTCACCACTGGCAACAGCTAGAAGATGTACAGACTGGGAGGATTACAAGTACACACACAGTAAAGTGCAATTTTCCTTAAGAGCACAGAGACCACAGTCAGTCTGGGACTGGTTTCTCCCTCTTTCTCCAGATTCCCAGTAAGACTCGCCATTGGCACAGCTATAGAGTTGAAATCCCAGATGAGTGTCCAAGCCAAAACCTCCAGCACCCTCTCTGTCCAACCAGTGATTTGTGTGCCTGACCAAGTAGCTGACATACACACACTTTGAGATTTGATTTACACACACACACACACACACACACACACACACACACACACACACACACACACACACACACACACACAAACACACCTGGGAAAAGCTGGCACAGGTTTACTAGCTATGCCCCTTCTGCCCGGACTATAAGGTAGTTTCCACTGCCAACAGCCCCTACTTATCAGTTATTATAAGGCCCTTACAAAGGGTGTCCACTCCTACTGTGTAATGTTACTATTATCCAAATGGTAGTCTCACTAAGACTTGCAAAGCTATTTAGGAGTGGCCTCTACAGTGTCACCAAATACGTATGCAAGTACTCTCAGAACTTTTGTTTGTCTGACAAATAGCCACAAAAATAGGTTTAAATATATTTAATAATAAATAATAAACGAACAAGGCAATACTCAGTAGATCAACACAGTAACTTCAGAGTTCAAAATTATAGGAAATATTTTAAATCAACATTGCTGGGCAGTCTCAAATAAATACAGAAAACATCAAAATTAATCTTTATTATATTCCTATCTATATCTAAAAGAGATACTCTGCCCTAAATCTTACTTACAGCAAGGCAAGTGCAGATGGTGATGATAAGTGGATGTTTTTGCTAGGTCCAAGACAAAATACAAATTGCCCAGTCTCTCTTTGACAGAGTTCTTAAATCAATAGCAAATATTACTGCTGGGTTAGCTTGGATGACATCGCTTTTTGTCACCTGACTTCTGTTCCCAGGCTAAAATAGAAATTAATAGAATTTAACATCTCTGTGTTAGAAATACATATCTCTCAGATGTTTGCTCAGAACCTGGAAGTCATAAAGCAATAAGACATGTTTACATTTAAACCTAGTAATTACTTCTCTTTCAAGACAATACAAAAACTTCTAGCTCTAGACACTATTTCTGCTACACTGAAACAGAGAGATAACTTTATAGCACAACTGTAAACAATTTAATTTCAACTTATTTTCTTGATGTTTTGCAAGTTAACTCTGTATGTTCTAGTTTCTCCTGTTAAAACATAGATTTACATAGGTATATAGTTTATATATGCATTTCTGTTCTAAGTCAACAGTGCATGCTGAGGTTACATTTTAGGTCAGTGCGTAACATACATTTCTGTATAAATCATATCAGTATTCATAAATTACATATAATTATTTACAAAATTCCAGAGAGCTGGGCTGGTAATATTTCCCTTGTGTCATACTTCTTCCCCATCAAAAACTCAAGCTAGTTTTTCAAGTGACCCTTGAGAAATGTTGCTTGAGAGGGTTGACTATCTGGAAATACCTTACCCCATTCTCTGTCTTGAGATTCCAGCTGCCTTGGCAATGCTGACCCCAGTACAGTACTGCACTGTCCCAGCACATGCCTGCAACCCTAGGCTCCACCATAACAATTTGGGATTTTCCTGGCTGGCTCCCTGTAGCCATAGATCCCCATCTAACTCCTCCTGCATTGTACTGCAAATACTTAGCACAAGGGCCTCCCTGTCATGGTAAGGTTTCATCATGTTATCATGGTACAGTTAGTGCCCCTGCCTACTGCCTAGCAATTCTACCATGTAGTTAACAACACTGACCTTGCTTACTACTTTGAAGGGTCCCTCCCACGCTGCCTGCAGCTTGTTGTCTCTGACAGGAATGAGAACCATTACCTGTTGCCCTACAGCATACTCGCTTGTTTGAGCATTCATGTCATACCAGACCTTTTTCTGCCGTTGGACTTCTGCCACGTTCTCCTGGCCAAGCCCATGAGTTTCCTGAGCCTTGTCCTGAGGCTTAGGACATATGACACAACAGACACCTTGTGGAATTCACACTCATACTCATCATGAATCATATCTAGAGTTCCCTTCATCCTATGCCCATACAGCAACTCAAAGGGTCCAAAACCTGTGGATTCCTGGACACCTCTCTGTAATTAAACAACAGATAGGGCAAATAATTGTCCCAGTCCATCTTAAACTGGTCTGCAAATGCCTGTAGCATCATCTTAAATGTAGAGTTTAACCTTTCAACAAGACCATTAGACTGGAGATGGTAGGGGGTGATGTTTAGGTGCTTCACCCCACAGTGCTTCCAAAGAGAAGCCAGCAGGTCTGACATGAAATTGGCATCTCTGTCAGTCAGTATATTTTTTGGAAAACATACTCTGCTGAAAATCTCTAAAAAGCATTTGTCACCTTTTCTGCCTCAATGGAGGACAGAGCCACTGCCCCAGGGTATCTGGTAGCATAATCTACTACCACTAGGTATACTTTTTCACTGTGGAACTTGGGGTACTCAGAGGCCCTACATTATCCATAGCTGCCACTGAAATGGCTTCTCAATCACAGGCAAAAGCAACAAAAGAGCTTTCACCTTGTCTCCTGCCTTGCCTGCATTTTGGCACTGCTCACAAGTCCTGCAGTACCCTATTACATCTCTAGAAATCCCAGGTCAATAAAAGTTCAGCATAATACATCTCTTTGTATGTTTTATGCCCATATGACCTGCAAAGGGAATATCATGGGCTATGGCTAGAAGTGCCAGACAGTAGGCTCTGGGCACTACCAACTGCTGTATTTTCTCACCCTCTAGTCCTTCTTTGGGGGTCCACTCTCTATACAGTAACCCTTTATCCCAGTATACAGATTCCCCTTTTCCTTGAGAATCAGATGCCTCACTAGCTACTCCCCTCAGGCCTTGTAATGTAGGGTCTGAGAGCTGAGCCTGTCTCATCTCTCTCTTAGCAACCTTTCCCAGCTCCCTTTCCACAGGAAGTCTGGTATTTTTTGACAGCAGCACCTCAATGTCAGCCTGGGTACTACTACTCACCTTTGCCCTTGTAGTCACTCTGTCCAAGGGAATATCATACCAACAAGCAGCTGTGGTTCACCTTCAGTCTGACTGCTACAGGGTAACTCCCTCCCTGAAATAACCACCTAACCAGTCCTGGCTGAAAGTGTGCAGTCTGTCTGGATCTCCCCAAGGCTACCAGACCCACATGCTTATCTCCAAGCCTGACTGAGTGTAACTGCATACACACAGGGTACTACATTATCAAAATCATTCCCTATCAGGACATCTGCAGGGATATCCTCAAACACACCTACTTGCTGGCTTCCTTTTCCACCCTCACAGTCAAGGTGAACTCTAGGCAAGATATTTGGAATGGGATCCCTCCTAAAGCTCTGACAGGAGTAGACTTCCCAAGCAAGTAGTGCTTCTCTGTAATCATTGCAGGCTTCACAATGGTTAGGTCAGAGGCTGTGTATCTCTTAGCAGTGGGCTCTTTCCCATTTACTAGAATAGGATATAACCTCTTGTGGTAGTTTGGTACCCTTGTTGTCTCAAGACAACTTACTGCTGGCATTTTGTCATTCCCACTTACTGGCTCTCCCACCATTTTCTCCCTACTTTGCCTCTGGATATATATATATATATATATATATATATATATATATATATATATATATATATATATGCCACTGGTTGCATTTAAAACATTTAACCCTTGGTCCTGAGTGTGTGCCTGTAGTAGTGGCTTCCCCTGCTAGTGGTAGACTCTGTTGGGGCAGTCTGGGCTGCCCGCCATGGGTTCCCTTAGAGCCATTTGCAGCACTGGGTATCCCTTTCCTGTGCATTGTTGCCCTGCTTGCAAGGTATAGGTCTCCCTTCTTCCCCAACTCATCTGCAGTAGTGCATTGCCCATCAGCTAACCAGATTCTCATGTCCTCAGGCAAAGTGCTAAGGGCTTGTTCCCTCACCAAAAGGTCTGACAGCCCTTCAAAAGTGGTGACCTGACATCCACTCACCCACCTATGAAAATAAGTGCTTAGTATAACAACATATTCACACACACTGTAATCTGCCTTGTGTCTATGCTCACAAAACTTTTCTTATAAGCTTCTGGTGTTAACTTAAAGCATTCTAAAAGACAGTTTTTATAATATTATTAAGCAATCAGTATCAGACAACTTAGAAATAGCAGTTATAGCTTTACCATGGAGTAAGGGGGTCAGGAACCATACCGAGCCCTTGGTCAACATTATAATATTTACATACCCTTTCAAACATATGAATGAAACTATCCCCCTCTGTAAATTTTGGAAGAGATTTACTGACCTTTGTTGCTTTTGGGTTCAGTTACTCCCTTCCCCATTACGTCCATGACTCTGGTGAAGAGTCAGAATCTTCTTTTCTTGTTGCCTCTGCCTCTCCTTCTCCTCAGTCTCTAGACATCACTGCATCTCATTTTCCTCAGCCTCTAGATGTCTCAGTTTCTCATTTTTCTCAGCCTGAATATATATCAGTTTCTCCTTTTTCTCAGCCTCTAGACATCCCAGTCTCTCTGCTGCTTCAGTTTCCAAACACTTGGCTTCCAGCTCAAGTCTCTAACTCCAGATGAATTTTTAAGCCCTCTGTGGAAAGGTTGAGCTGTCCATTTTCTGAGAGTTGGACATCTCCAACACCAGCCTGGTTATCCTCCTGATCACTGGTCTGTGATGCAGCTGTGCCCAAAGCTATAATAATTTCTGCCTTAGTCAGGTTGGCCATTAGCCTGTCACATCTCAGCCAACTGGCTCTTTTTCAGCTTGCTATACTCCTGTGCTGACATGCTTGCCTGGTCTCCTTGACTACCTAAGCTAACAAAAAAAAAATAAATAAAACAATTGTGATGTGAAACTCAAAATTTTCATTATGTGGCTGACTGTGAGTACAAACATCTTAAGGGACCACTGTGCACAGGCTACAGGAATTCAATATCCACACCACTACAAGCCAATTAATATGTGATGTGGTTATCTCACCACTGCCAACCAATTATTATGCAATGTGGATATCCCACCACTGCCAACCAATTAATATGTGACACACTTGCACTGGCCCAGTCATAAAGGAGCCTGGATCCTCACCACTAGCAACAGCTAGGGGACATACACATTGGGAGGATGACAAGTACAGACACAGTAAAGTACAGTTTCCCTTAAGAGCACACAGAGACCACAGTCAGTCTGGGGTTGGTTTCTCCCTCTTTCTCCAGATCCCCAAAAAGTCTCCCCACTGGCACAGCTATAGGATAGAGATCCCAGCTGAGTGGCCAAGCCAAAATCTTTAGCACCCTGTCTATCCAACCAGTGCTTCTTGTCCCTGCTAAAGTAGTTGACACACACACACTCTTTGAGATTTGATTTATATACAAACACACACACACACACACCTGAGGAAGGCTGGCACAGGTTTACTAGCTATGCCCCTTCTGCCCAGACTATAAGGTAGTTTCCACTGCTACCATCTCCTACTTATCAGCTACTATAAGGCACTTAAAAAGGGTGTCCAGTCCTACTGTGTAATGTTACTATTATCCAAATGGTAGTCTGACCAAGACTTGCAAAGCTATTTAGGAGTAGCCTGTACAATATCATGAAATATATATATATATATATATATATATATATATATATATATATATATATATATATATATATATATATATATATATGTGTGTGTGTACTCTAAGAGCTTAAATATGTCTCACAAATAGCAGCCACAAAGATAGGTTTAAATATATTTAATAATAAGCAATAAAAGAACAAGACAATACTCAGTAGATCAACACAATAACTTCAGAGTTCAAAATCAGAGGAATATTTTAAACCAACATTGCAGGACAGTCTCAAATACATACAGAAACATCTAAACTAATCTTTACTATACTCCTGTCTATATCTAAAATAGATACTATGCCCTAAATCTTACAGCAAGGCAAGACTTTATGGTGATGATGAGTAGATGTCCATGCTAGGTCCAAGACAAAATACAAAATGCCCAGTCTCTCTCTCTCTCTCTCTCTCTCTCTCTCTCTCTGAGAGAGTTTTTTAATCAATATCAAATATCACTGCTGGGTTAGCTTGGATGACATAAATTTTTGTCACTTGACTTCAGTTCCAGGCTAAAACAGAAACCAACAGAAATTAACATCTCTGTGTTAAAAATACATATTTCTCAGATGATTGCTCAGAACTTGGAAGTTATAAAGCAATAAAACACTTTTACATTTAAACCTTGTAATTACTTCTCTTTCAAGACAATATAAAGATCTCCAGCTCTAGACATTGTCTCTGCTACACTAAAACCGAGAGTGAACTTTATAGCACAATCATAAAACAATTTAATTTCAACTTATTTTCTTGAAGCTTTGCAAATTAACTCTGTATGTTCTAGTTTATACTGTTAAAACATACATTTGCACATGTATACAGTTTATATGCATTTCTGTTCTAAGTCACCTGTGGTTACATTTTAGCTCAGTATATAACATACAGTTCTGTATAAATCATATAATTATTCACAAATGACATAGAATTATTTACAAAATTCCAGATAGCTGACCTGGCAATATTTCCCTTGTGTCACAGGAAGTTAAATGGTGTTCACCACCACTCTGCACTGGTATGCTATGCCAACCTCCATGCAAATGTTGCAGACAACTGTGAAGGGACTTCCATGAGTTATCATTGGCCACGTGTGTGTGTGTGTGTGTGATTATATTTTTTGACCAGATTAAATGCGTGAAAAGAGGGTTGATATGACAGTGGTGAAAATAGGGGTGACAAGCAGAGGGTAGGACACATGAAAAAGAATACAGGAATTTGCAGGGTAGTAGTGGGAGATCACCATAACTATTACACTTCTTTGCAACATAAATGTAGATTGTACAAAGAATTTTATGAATTTAGAGAGTCTCCATGCCACGGATGAATGACAACAGTAGTATAATGCTGTACAGACAATTGGACCAAATCAACCTTGTCAAGAGGACACAAAAGTGAAGTGGAGACCAATGTATGAGGCATAGCTTTTTTGTGGGACAAGGTCCCATTTTCTGTATTTTTTCTAAAGAGAGAGGAATGTTGGGGAATGGGCTAATGAATGTCAGGTTCAGGTTGGTAGGGTAGATTAGGAAGCTGGTGCAGACATACAGGACATATAAGACAAACAAGGTTGGGGCACCTTGACTGAAGATAAGTAGGGGATATCAGAGGCCCACCCATGTCCAGCTTGAAAATAGTGAGTATTTAGTCTTCATCCATAGAACTGTCATCAATGTTTCCTGTGTCAGTTACCTGGGTCAGTGCTGGACATGGCATTGATTTAGCAATGAGATGCAGGATCTTTTCAACTCTGCCAATTCAGGCACTGAGATCTCTCTCCATTATATCCTCCATCAGCTTTTTCAGCTCCTGCTGGGTAACAGAATTGCCACCACCACTCATACTGCTACTGGAAGTTACCTCTGCATCAGCAACCAGGGCAGAGGTACCTGATGCAGGTATAGCAGGCAGAGCAGAGGTTGTGATGGCAATGCTGACAGTTGTGACCCAGACATGCTGGGTGTCTGTGCTTCCATCTATAATGGTATAGCAGGCCAAGTCACAGTGGTTAGTCTACTTCTCTGTGCTGTTGATCATTTTGATTTTAGCAGCAAGATATGCAAACAGATTTTTTTAAGAAATAAAAAAACACAGAGAGAGAGGGAGAGAGAGAGAAAGAGTAGAGGAAGGCAAAAATAGAGAAAATTAGATCCATGGCATGTCACATTATTTACTTTTTTAAAAATATTTCTTTTTTAATACATAAACAAATATGATAAATGATTATGTATACCTTTGCAACATCCAGATATGATGGGAAGATGTTAATGTGTCATAAAGTAAATAAATCTCAGTGCTAATTTATAAGAAATATCAGCCTTGATTTCACTATGCCATATATCAATTCGCAGGCCATTTGGCAGCAAGCAAATGCAAAAGGCAACAAAGGAATAAATGGTATAAAATGGTAATACAAAGAAAAAAAAAGAATAATACAACATAATTTGTGTTACACCTTATGACTAGTCCAGGTAATAGCAATTATTCATAAATGGGGCACACAGAAATTAACACCATGTAATTTGTGGCATGCCTCACACAGGTCATACTGGCATACTTTCAAAGTAGATGTCTTACTGTAATGAGTTATACTTAGGCTATATGGATACGTAATCTGTCATATATTATACATATATCTCAACATTTATTTTGTTCTTAAATATTTGTTCTCACACATTGAAAACTATTTCTGACATCACACATAGCAAATTAGCAAGATGTATAGATAATTTTATTACATCACACATAGCAAATTAGCAAAACGTATAGATAATTTTACTACTACAACACACTGGTAACAGCAAGTCACAAGGACTATAGGTAATATAGTCAGCATTTGCCACATGTACACACACAGACACTCACACACACACACACACACACACACACACACACATATATATATATATATATATATATATATATATATATATATATACTCTTATGGTTTGTAATTCATATTCCAAAATGTGTGCCTATCCTTGCAGCTTCGAACCTCCTCAGCATCGCTGTTTTCTCCAAAGTCACTGTATTTATAGCTTATACCACTGAGACAGGTAGATAACAAGTTCATTTTATACAGTCATTACTATTTGGAGTTCTAACAGCTGTGCACTGACACCAAGGTCATTTGCTATACTGATGACAGCGTTAATTAAATGTTTCACTTTTTATCTATGGTAGTGAACCCTGCTTGTGTGCTGCCAAGCAGTGCACAGATACAGATGGCAAATAAAAAAGGAATATATACTAAGAATAATTGAAAGGAGAGTTTAAACAATGAACGGGTTTATGTAGCATGTGCCTTACACTGGCACATTCATCCTCTTCACATGACCTTGCCCCATCAGTAAATTAATTTCTGTGACAAATTATTAAGACTGATAACTTTCACATTTAAAAATAATGTATATCACATATTGTTCTTACTACTGGGAATATTTGATTTTTCAACAGCAACACATTCATAGACCAAAATGAGTGCCAATATTTGTTATGACTTCCTTCAGCAAAATAATCTGTAAACAGGATTCAAATCCTGCATCACTTGTCTTCTTATTCTAAGCTCACTTCATCTACACTTTGTGTCACAGAGTTGGGCATCTGTAAGGTGCATTCTCTGTAGTCTTTACTATTCACGGTGCTGATGTGCACTGACTCCAGGCTTATTTGTACTAGGGAATTCAAGTCAAATTACATTTTTCACTTTTTTCTTAAGCCATAAAACTTGATTGCACTCTGTCAAGTGGTGTGCAAATGCAGAAGGCAACAACAAAAATTACTAAAATTGTTTTGGATAACAATTGAAAGGAACATGAAATGAGTCAACGTTTATATCTAGCAATGAGAAGAGTAAGTAGTGCATTCCACTAACACATTCAGCCTTCTCACATTTCCTTGCCACATCACAACTATCATTTTGATCTCACAATATCAGAACATTACGTAATACTACAGTAATCACAAAGGGGACAGGGAACAGCAGACATGGTATTATTTTTGACACAGTATGTACAATTAATGGTAACATAATTTTAAATGATATATCTGTTTGCCTGCCTGTCAAGATTATTACTTGGGAGCAACACCTGTCCACTTTATAGAAATGCAGATGCCTCAGTTCTCATTCCTCCAAAACCTGATTCCCCACACTTTAAGTCATATTCATACATATTCAAATCTTCACCCATTCTCATCTTTCCTTTATCCCTAATTAAAACATGTATAAGCCATTTGTCTATGCCTAACTATCAGGGAATAATAACATACATGTTGCTAGGCACCACTGTTCTGGCTGATATGCTTAGAACACCTTGGAAAGCAAAGCAATAGGACTATTTTAACAATTATCTTTTCTGTAAATGTATAGTAATTGATTGCTCCTATGTATCCTTAAACCATATTAATCTGTACAAATTGTATGTTACATACATCTTAGTCTATCTTTGTATAATAATGTTTGTTTTTGTATAATGCTGTTTGTATCTTAACTGCTTTGAATATTTGTACTATTATGGTAACTGCTTTGTGGAGCTTTTCTCCCCAGACTTCCACTGAAAATTGGCTCTTTTGGTCCAGTGAACCCTCATGGTAAACAAATGCAAATAAATTAATAATATAGTAATGTAATCCATAAAATGTAAGACAGCTCTTCACATGTCATGTTACTTCTTTTGTGTTATCACAACTTGCAAAGTTTCAGACTTCACCCCCTTACACATCACATGTTCTTAGCAATACTGAGATTACTTGAGTTTCCCAAAAGACATTTATAGACCAAAATGAGTGTAAATATTTATCATGACCACCCTCAGTAAAATAATCTGTAAACAGATTTCAAGTCCTCCATCACCTGTACTGTTTCCTCACTTTATATACAACCAATGCCACACAGATATGTAGGTGACAGCCTGAATTTCTTCCGCTAATACCTTACAGAGTGCTGAGGAAAGTGTACTAGTGCCAATCTCAATTGTACTACTGATAGCAGTCCAAATTAAATATGTCAGTTCTTACCTTAAGAAGTGGACTGACATTCACTACTACTGATCTCTTTTAGTCAACAGAGTGCAGTGCCAAATGGCACACAAAGGATAGAGGGAAAAGATGCATTTTAAACCAGTACTTTAAGTGTACATTTCAGATGTTTTCTCAATTTTATTATCTTGCAACCGTAACAAAGATATTAAGAACACTCATTTGCAATTGTTTCCCACATTTCCACAGATACAGACATGTATTAGAAGGAAGAAAAAAGTAGATTAGCGGTACTCAAAATGTGACATTGAAAGTGCAACAGAAACAAGTTCTGAAATTTATCATTTGCCATTTTCCAGTACATGCCTGGATAAGTGGAACATTGCCAACAGTACCAACAGTTAGGATACCCATGTATTCATAAAATAATAAGCAAGGAGTTCAAACATTGCAGCTTTATTCCTCTCTTTATTCAAGGTGCCTCAGCCCTTATCTGTGTTTTCCTTACAGCAATGCCACCCCATTTTATTGCATATTGTATCTGTATCAGTGAGTAATGAACTCCCTTAAATATGCACAAACTTTCTTATTAAGAGGCAGGAACTGTGGTCATAACACCAGGATTAGAATATTAGTAATGTTGCTCTCCTAATTCAGTCAATATACTTTCAGAATTGTTGGTAAGTCTTTTCTCCCTGGCACACCATCAGTAAGTGTACTTCAAAGAGGAGAGACTGTTAAACACAGATTGTGGCTGCAGTCAGACTATTCATTGATACCTACAAGCCATTAACAGGTAGCATTTCTCAATGCTCTTCCTTGCAGTGCTAGGGTGTGTGCATGAAATCCTGTAAATCCTTACATCATGCTTACCTTCCCTTTACTTAATGCAGATTGTGGTATTAAAGGATTCTAATTATTTAACACCTTATTTGCATACTCAGAGTGCTGAGCAGGCTGAATTTGCACTATATAAAGGTGTAGCTAAGGAACTTTTATCACCTTCCAGAGATTTTATCTACTTTCTAAACTTGTTTCTTTCCAATGTATGTTGCTATTTTTACAGAATGATTTTAGTTTAGCATTAATGATGGACTGTAATGCCCAATACAGCCATTGGTTTATCTACCTGCATTTTCTTTATTATTTACTGTTCGTATAGCCCAATGTATATCAGTTATTTGCATTACAAAGGTTTCTAAAAAATGCTGTCTGACAATTATGTAGATTTTATTTTCTGGGAATTTGAACAGTTATCGCAGAAGAGTGTAGTATAAATTCTTAGCAAAGTCAAGTGGTTTTGCATGCGTATCCCAAAGAATGTGGTAAGGTTATGATATATACCTGCATGCCCTCCACACCAGTGGAGATGGAACACTTGTACATTGTGAATTAGCTTTGCTAATGCTGTGATGTATTACATAGTTATACAACAGTTTTCCATATTACAGAACTGTTATAATTGCTGTTATTTCTATTAATATTGTAGCGGGGGGCTACCTTAACTTGTGTGTAGTCATAGGGAGCATTACCTTTTCAACTGTTGTGTGCATGATGTATGAGTTCACACCATCCTGTATGTTTATTATAAATTTCTTTAAGTGTTTGTGTTCTGTTTCATCTCATACAGAGATATGACATACAAGACATCTCTACTCTGCAAGCCACCTTTTACTGATACAGAAAATTAGGTCATAATCCATGCCTTTCAACACCATGAAGCTTTTCCCTTAGTTAGAGGAAGAGGTGAAAAATCTGCCCAAGACAGGATATGGTAGTAGGTGGTTAACAACATCAGATCTGTCAGAAGGCATGGGAGAACTTACTCCCACATATGACACAGCACAAGTGATCACCTCTGCCTGCAGTAGGGTGGCTGCAGATGACTGTGGAGGTAATCCTGCTACTGAACCACCACTGACTAAAATTGAGGAGCTCCAGTCGACTATCAGAAATCCAGACAACTCAGCAGAGGGTTCACACGGAATTGTTGATTTTGGAAGATAGACCCAGAGTGTCTCAAGCAGAACTTCTAGGTATTTAAAATAAAAAAACAATTTCAATGATCAGTTGATTTTTATGTGAGATGATTCTTAATTTGCAGATGTAAAAAGGATTGTTCTCTGTTTTTGTGTCATTTGCATCATGATACTTATCAGCCTTACTTCCTCTCTCTTCCTTACATACAGGGAAATATGTCTGTCCTAGCTGTCTGCAAGATCATCTGTGCATGGTTAAGCATATAAGGTAGAGTTAGGTCTAATTGAAATTAATATTTGCATTGCTTTAGCATCTGTTATAGCTTAACACACTAGTTGTATAACAAAGATTTTATCAGTTTAATTCCATATTTCTCTCTTTGTTGTGTTTATTGCTTGCTATCATGGGTGATCCTGACAATGGCACTATGGAATTCCTACCACCTGATGTCAGAGTTCAGTAGCCTCTGATGATAATAGTGAAGATGAGGCACAGTCTGGGGTGCAGAGGGTCACTCTGCCACTGAGTTGTTATCTCCCACATCATCTACTCATATTTTGGACATGGTCAGTATGCCTACATATACCATTGCCCCACAGCTCTCTGATATTAGACAGGTTGAGAGTGACACAGATGATCAGGGTAGTTTGCAGAGCTGGTTGATTCCCCATAGCCATTGTGAGGGTGAGGTACCACACAGGAGAGCTGGTAGAGGTGCTCAGAGGAGGCTTTCTGTCCACCTTCCTCCTGATGCTGGTGTGTCATTAGATGCCACCACATGCATGTGTAGGGACATAATGGAGGCACAGGTATGTTCAACCAGTGCCTTGGAAGGGATATTGCAAGTGCTAAACATCATTCATTCTGCTGTGTGTGACTCCCTGAACTGTGTTGATGACTCCTTGGGCAGAATAAGTGATACACTGGATCGGGTAATGTCTGTGATTAAATGTCTGCTGGGGGAAGGGTGGACATCCACATGGCCAGAGAGTTGCTGCATCATCTGGTGATAGCTGATGTGGCCATGCCAGATCACACTTCCATAGTGGCACTACTTCCACTGCTCTATCAGTTATTTTGATAGTCACATCCAGACATGGTAGTCCACAAAGTCATGGTCCTGGATGTAGTCGTGATGAGCGCTCATCCAGCAGACATCACTCACGTTCATGTTGTGCCCCTGTTTTTGGGCCTCTGTTCCCCCATTATTTTAGTCTTTGTCCAGATTTCTTGTGCTAAGAAGTTGAGAGGTATGCTCAGCATATATCCAAATCTACAGACAACTATGGACTTTAGCTAAAGCACACACAAATGCTGATAAAAGAAAATAGTGTCTCACCCCATAGGATGCCCAAAATATGCATCCCTGAAATTCATGGTTTATGATTAACAATCTTCTCAAGCCTGGCAAATCCTTGCACCCAACTTCTCTGCCAAATAATTCAGATACTATTATTGTCACCAGTTTTACCAACTATTTTATAAATGCTGCTGAAACTTTAATCAACAACAGCAGTACCAATACCACCCAATAACTGCAGACCCAACATCCCATTCCTTCTTTTTAAACCATTTCTCACCAGAACTAAAAGAAAACTACTATCTAAGCTATAAACCAACAACTCTAGCATCTAATGGACTCCTATCACAATACTTGTCACTTGTTTCTGAATTTATAGCCTCCCACCTCTATTTTCATTAATACACATACCAGTGAATCCCATGGTTCATCAACATGGAAACAGTCTGTGTTTCTACCATTCATAAATTCAGCTGTTCACATGGACTGCCGAACTATAGACTAATAGCTATCCTACCTCCTTGAATAGTGTATTCATACTCAACTCCTCTACTTCCTATTACAGAATGACTTGGTCTCTCACACACAACATAACTTTCACCCTCACCTTAGCACCAACGCTGCCCTATTGACCTTTTTAAACATGTATCCAGCACCATAGAAATGAAAGTCAGCTTGCCTTTTCAATTTTTGTAGACCTATCAAAAGCATTCAAGATGGTATCACTTCTCAATCTACTTCATACACTAACCACTCTAGGGCTCTCTGAACCCACAATGAAATGGTTTATCAGCTATGTAGACAGTAGAACCCAATGCATAAACTGGCAGTTTACATATTCATCCTACCGACTTATCCGAATTGGATTCCCACAGGGCTTGATCCTCATTCCATTACTAGTCAATCAGTTTATAAATAAACTTTATTTAGCTTCGCACTTCTCCAGTCTTGTTCATTAATTTTTTTATCTCATTTATTTATCTATTTGACATTTGGCCAGGAAAGTCCATCTGGGCGCAATATCCATTTTCAGAGAAAGCCTGGGGAGAAAAGCTCCAAAAAATATAGACATTACATAATATTACACGGTATTAAGATAATGAGTTTAAAATATACAATGGAACAGAATAAAAATATATCATAGTACATATTCAGTACCCAGGTAATAATTCAGGAGATTGAAAACACTGTATGTCAGTAAGAGAGGAATAGTATTAGGGAAAAAGGGATGAATGGGAAATAAGAGGAATGAAAGGCATTGAAAGGTTAAGGATTAAAGAGTGAAAAAGGAAAAAGAAAAAGGTAGTGTTATTAACCCATTGATTGTATCCTCATCTATTCAGCCATAAGTATAACAGAACTGGAGATCTTTATGCAATAATCCTTTACAAATGTAGATGTATGGTTAACAATTTACAACTAATGTAATGTTGTTTACTTTCAAAATCTTGAACCATGACAAACAATCAGTCACACTCACCTCCCTTCAAAACATTCAGATAGTCATAATTCATACTATAAAAATTTCAGTGGCTCATAACTGATGAAAATCTGAAATTTTACACCCACATTCAACAGTCCATTAAAAAAAAAACACTAGAAACTAGGCACCCTGTACTAAGCCACTACCTCTTTAACCAAATATGCAAAACTGCAGCAGCCTCATATCTCCTTCCCTCTCTCTTCCATACATCACACCTGTGCACACACTTCAACTCCTCATAATTGCAAATATTTGAACAATGCTATAAGAAAGCAAAAGAACCAGAATGTGGTATAGATAATTGGTTCAACCAACAAGTGAACAAAATAAACCAAAAACAAAAGAGCATGAACCAAACTACAGCAGGTAGCAAATAAAAAAGAATTCCATTTAATGGTAAGTGCTTTTGCAGCACATCATACTTACCATTAAATGGAACACTGTTTTATTTGCTGCCTGCTGTGGTTTAGTTCAATGCAATACGAAACTTGCCAAAGTTGTAGCACAACCCCCTAATCAAACCCACCATTGTTTTGCCTTCAGAAAACTCTAATGGATGGCTGTACCCAGTCAGCTTTAATTCTCTAAGAAAAAAATTCCAATAACGTACTCTACCAACTGCAGACATGTCCAGCAACACAAGCTATGTTGCAGTGGTATACTCCATTACTGTCCCTAAGATCTGAAATTGCATGGATGGTTTCTGTCTCCAAAACCACACATTTCCCTGGAAATGGCCTCTTCTAGAGCCACCTAGCTAAACTCTAGAACACCCTTTACTCTAATACCAGACAAGTGGAATGCCAATACAATTTTAAAAATAAACTAAAAGTTCTTTTACTCACACACCGCAGTGTAACTGTACCATTGATGTTATGTTGTCCTATCTAGCCTTCATTCTTGATGGTTTGGTTCAGAACCGAGCATTGGTTCCGACTCGGCCACATACTAAAAGCTCGAGAGCTTTCACTGGCTCCAGGCTATATCCTATCCCAAGATGCCTAGCAACTGTTACCCAGATCTCATTTACTGCTTGATGCTTTGGGATTGCTTTTTCTCTGGCTCAGGTTAAGTTTTTGTCTTTTTGCTATTTTGTTGAGATTTTTCTGTCAAATTCTTAGTACTTTATCCTTGTTTGATGTAACTTAATCTTCTGGTGTTGTTTGAGTGTTGTTGTTGGTTTTCCTCTGTTTTTGTCTGCTGCTTCTGTGTGGGCTGTCATTTCCTCTCAGGCCTTTTTCTTCCTTTCCCGGCTGATTTTGCTTCCTTTTCTTACGAATCCGTTTAACTTATAGCATTCTTTGTTTTTAGCCCATTTTAGTTAGAGGGGTCTCCTTTTCCCTTCCTTTCCCACTAAGCTTTAAAAAGTTTCACCATTTAAGTTAGAGGTGTCTCCTCAAGTTAGAGGAGACCATTGTTTAAATTAGAGACCTCTCCTCTAACCCTCCCCTTTTTCTTTCCAAAAAAAAAAAAAAACACTTTGTCCTTTTTCTCTTACACACCTTTACCTTTAGTGCTGATTACCTTTAAGTTGTGTTATTTTCGTAGCACTGGTTGAGACTTTTTTGCTATACTGTTTAAGGATTCAGCCAAAGAGACTAAACAGTCTGGTTTTAAGAAGTGTGATTCTTGCACACAAAAAAATGTCCTTAACAGATGGGCACACACGTAGTGTGTATTGTTTAGGAGCCGTTCATCTGCATGATTCCTGTTCTATATGCCATGGCTTTAGCTCAAGTGTCCTGCAGGAACAGAGAAACCAGCTGATAGTCAGGGGTTTATTGAAAGGGCCTTTTAAGATGGCTGTGGAAGGGAATCAGATCTTGAAATCTCATTCCTCTCAGTCTTCCATGAGCTTATCAGACAATGATGTGGAGCAGATGGTTAGGAGGTTGCTTCGGGCGCTAGCCCTTTCAAAAAATCTCTCAAGCCCAGCCCAGCAGGATGTGGAGCCAACTACCAAATCTGCTTTACCTTCCATTCGTCCTCCGACTCGGATGAATTTGGTGCCAGCGTGCCTGGAGCTCATTTTGGTGGAACTGTCAGATCCAGGAACCACCCCTGGTATCTTGGTTCCGACATCTGCTCTGATCTTTTCGATGTTGTCTTCCATCGAGGGATCAAAAAGCCAATACTCTCTCATCAGTTCCAGGCGGAAAGTCAAATTGGACCCTTGTCAGATCCGACTCTCCCACTCAGAGCTTTGGCGCAGGTGAGTTTGGCACCCACATCAGCCTTGGAGCCTTTCTTCTTGGTGCGGCGGAGGTCTCCCAGTTCCTCGGAGCTGGAGACACTCTCGGGCCAGGATCATGGTGCTTTTGAGGTGATGAGGAGTGTGCTTTCCTCAAAGACTGCTCCACACTCAGCTCCAGCCACTCTTCCCCCAAAAGGGCCAGTGTCAACCTCTACACCATCTCTCCAGCACAAGCATAGAGAACCAATGCTCCAGGATGCCCCAATGGGTGAGACCCTCTCTTCTGATACCTCCCCAGATAACTTGTAAGAGGAAACACCTAGGCTCCCCTGAGTCTGCCTGCCATGCTGGATACAGGCTTAGAGGATTCAGAAGGGTCCCCATGGTCACCCTCTAAGATGTCTCCTTTTCAGACATCTTAGAGATCCTGAAACAGAGAGGTGACTGGAAGACCCTCTCCCCTTCTGAAGATGAGTCTGTATACCTGGAGACATTTGGCTCTCGACCCTCCACCTCTTGGGTGTCTCTGACTTTCGACCAGCTCCTTAGAGTAGTCAGTCGAAAGGCATGGGACTCTCCAGAGTCAGTGGAACCAGTTCCAAGGAGGGCCAACAAATTTATTACATCCCCGGAGGACAAACAATTTCTCACTAAAGGTGTCCCAGTAGATGCTATGGTGGTAGCAGTTAGCTGAAACGTATTCATCTGTCCATCCACTGATCTACACAGATATGGGAAGCATATGGTCTCTTCAGTATCCTTTACCCTTAGGTCGCTGAATTATTTATCCCACTTTACTCAACTTCAGAGGGATCTCCTCAAGGAGTTAGGAGATACCCTCCAAGGTACTACAGCTGCAGGAGTACCTGACAAGGTGAACTCTCAGCTTGTGACCTTAAACTCTATAGCAAACTCCTCCATGCACCTCATTTCTTATGTGGCTGATGGAGTGAGGAGGGCAGCAGACAAAGGAATAACTCTGAGGAGACATTCCTGGATGCGTCTTTGTGAGTTTGTTGAACCCTTCAAGTCTTCCTTTATTAACGTGCCTTTTGACGGCTCTTCTTTGTTCGGGCCAGAAGTCAGAGAGACTCTTACCAGGTGTAAACAAGACGGCAAAACTCCATCTGCCATGGGAGTACATTTCTCCATCCCTACAAGACCTTATCCTAAAGGTCAGAATGGCATAAAATGTGGTTCTGGAAATACCTGGACACACATGTTGAATTTTTCCCCAGAGGCAGAGGAGGAAATAACAATGGAAAAAGCCACCCTCGTGGCAGAGGGGGTCCAAAGAATCAGGACAACAGAGATACATTCTCTGGTAGGCTCTTCCAGTGCTCCAGAAGGAGATCCACCTTTCCACCTCTGGAGGCAGTCAGGGGGAGATTATGACTGTACCCAAAAGCCTGGCTAGATATCATTCAAGACAAGTGGGTATGGTCTATCATTCCCGGGGGATACAACATTCCCTTTTCTTTTCCACCCCTTCCACCAAGATCTATGCCAGACATACGACTCAGTTAAAGGGATCAAGCAAACCTAGATATTCAAAGGTTGCTAGAAAAGAGAGTCATCCAAGACGTCCCCGCAGACCAAATCGGATCCAGAATTTACTCAAGGTTCTTTTTAGTTCCAAAAAAGACAAGGGACTGGAGACCAGTTTTCGATCTCAGCAGACTGAACAAGTCTGTAAAGAAAACAAAGTTTGGTATGGTGACACTGCAGTCTATACTCCCTTTTCTGGGACAAGACAATTGGATGTGCTCCATACACCTTCAGGATGCATACTACCATATAAAGATGGGCTAGCAATCTAGGAGATATCTACACTTCTGGCTGGGAGCCAGTCATTACCAAATTCAGAGCTCTGCCCTTTGGTCCACTACAGCCTCCAGAGTGTTTACCAAATGCATGGCATAGTTACGGCTCACCTGAGATGTCTAGGATTCTGGGTGTTTCCATACTTAGACGACTGGCTCCTAACCGCCATCACCAAGCATCTACTAACCAGGGCAAGAGACACCACCATTCATCGATGCTCAGAGCTAGGCATTACCATAAATTCTAAAAAATCTGCCTTGTTGCCTTCACAGCATATTAACTTTATAGAGGCAGACTTAAATACAAAAGACATGGTAGCAAAACTGCCTCACAAAAGAATTCTAATGTTATGCCATCAGGTGTCAATATTGCTCATGAAGAAAAAAGTACAGGCAATGTTTGTCCTCAAGGTTCTGGGTTCAATGGCAGCTACAATAACATTAGTCCCACTGGCATGCCTACACATGAGAATATTACAGTGGCTACTCTTTGCTCAGTGGTCCATGCAGAAGTTACCCATGTCACACAAGATTCTCATTATGAACACCTGCAAAAGGGACCTCTGATGGTGGCTTCAGTCCACACAGGTAACTATAGGCAGACTGTTTGATCTCCCTCAACCAGTAGCTACAATGACAACGGACGCTTCCCAGATAGGGTGGGGGGGGGCAATATTAGGGGCAGACTGTCCAAGGGACTTGGCAAAAACATGAATACCACTTGCACATCAATGTTCTAGAGATGACAGCAGTGCTTCTGGCATTGCAAGCATTCCAGAGCTCTCTTCCAACAGGTACGATTGCAATACAGCAACAAACAAGGCGGAACCAGATCTTAACCCCTCTGTCGAGAGGTTCAAAGAGTATGGCAATGGGCAATCTCTTCTCAATGTTTTCTGACTGCAACACACATCCCAGGAATGTCCAGTGTGATAGCAGACAGATTAAGCAGGGCAATTCTTATACCTCATATATGGTCCCTGAAACAGGAAATTTTGGGCCAAATTATTTGCAAGTGGGGCCAGCATTGCTGTGACCTATTTGCCACATCCATCAACTCCAAATGGAGCAGCTACTTTGCCCTAATCCCCCCCTCCGGGGAAGTCACCAAGTGATGCACTTGTTCACAATTGGCCCCCAGGACTTCTTTATGCTTTTCCCCCAATTCCATTAATACCCAAAGTTCTCCAGAAAGCCAAGTCATTGAGTCACAGGCTAATTCTCATTGCTCCTTACTGGCCTCATCAGATATGGTTCCCCTTTCTATTGCCCCATCTTCAGGAGGAGCCTTGGATCCTGGTCCCAGTGCCGGATCTTCTGACTCATCAGTCAGGAACTCTCCAGCCCTCTCTTCTAAGCCTCTAGCTGACAGCTTAGTTACTCCACTTCCCATCTTAGCTAGGCTTCCAGAACTATCCCCAGCAGTGCAACACATTCTGGTTTCATCACAAGAATACAACTAGGAAACTTTATGCAAACAAATGGAAGAGATTTTCTTGTTGGACTGACAAGAACCATATAGATATCAGCAATTTTTACATAAACCTTTCATCGGGGTACAGCAGCAGCCATGGTATGAGTACAACTAGCTACCATATCAAACTACCATGTAGGAGACATGGGATCCAATATAATGTTCCACAGATTATGCAAAGCCTTTCTGAGGGGTATATTCCTTTTAAGACCTCTCATAAGAGAATCACCACCTCCTTGGGATCTGAATTTGGTGTTATCTTCTTTAATTCTCCCTCCATTTGAACCAGCCTCCTCTTGCCTACTCAAGTTCTTATCTTGGAAGACAATCTTTCTAACCCTTCCACTAGGAGGGTTTCAGAACTGCAAGCTCTGTCTATCCGTCCTTCCTATTTGATTTTCCACAACGACAGGACAAATCCTTCCTTTCTGCCAAAAGTATGTTCTGAGGTCAATTTAAATCAGTCTATTGAGCTACCCATTTTTCCCCAGTCATGGCAAAAAGGCAGAATACAAGCTTCACCAATTGGATGTCCATAGGCAGTTATGTTTTTACTTTGACAGGACAAAGGAATTTAGAATATCTGACCAACTGTTTGTTTCATTCTCAGAAAACAGAAAAGGAACTTCAGTTTCAGAAGTCACCTTGTCAAAATGGCTTACAGACACTATTACTTATGTCTATAACTCTCAGCATATACAGCTGCCAGGAAAAATTAGAGGTCATTCAAGTCAAGCTATGTCGACTTCCACTGCCTTTCAAACCAGGCTTCCTTTGGATTCAATTTGTGCAGCAGCTACATGGGTTAACCCTAATACCTTTATCAGTCATTACAAAGTAGAGGTGGCCTCCCAGAACAGGGCATCCTTTGGTTTCACTGTTCTGAAGAGTTCGTTCCCTTCAGCCACCCAAGAAAGAAGGTGCTGGGGACGCTGTCCCAACCATCAAAAATAAAGATAGGACAACTTAACATAAAAAGTTATGTACTCACCATAATGTTCCATGTTTGTTGTCCATAATCTCGCCTTCATTCTTGCATCCCACCCTCCTTCCCCCTTCCTGGAAGATCGAGAGGAATATTCTGAAATTGGCTATAAGTTTCCTGATTCCCTTCATGCCTTAGGAATTATGGGCAGAGGATCTGTTGTAGTTATCATGCTGGGCTGCATAGTCTAGTGATTAGTTTCTCTCAAACGAGATCTGGGTAACAGTCATTAGGCATCTTGGGACAGGATATAGCCTCAAGCCAGTGAAAGCTCTCGAGCTTTAGTGTGTGGCTGAGTTGGAACCGATGTTTGGTTCCGAACCCAACCATCAAGAATGAAGGGGAGATTATGGACAACAAACATGGAACGTTATGATGAGTACATATCTTCTTTTTTCCTCAAAGCCACAAAGAAACTCAGCTCAGAGCCCAATCCCTACGTTTCCCCCCAAACCACTGTAGCAACAAACAGATAAACTCAAAGAGCTTGCAAATCTAAACTAATCACTGTCTAACAGCTTAGTCATTTAGCTACCATTACAGGTACAACTAACCAAAATCAGTCTAGTAAGGTTTCTCATTTTCTCCCACATCTGATTTGTGGACACTCCTTACTCTTCATTCATTGTAATATACTGTGCAGATTTTAACATGTCCATGTCCCACACATGTCTGATTCATTAGGAAGTTGTCCATACCCATGGAAGATGCAGAAAACATATTTTTAAAACAAAAATCTTGCACTTCAATCCCATTATTAAAAAAAGAAAATAAGTTAGCAATTTCTCTCTTTCAAGTAATGCCATTGTATAATAGCAATAATCTGGTAAAAAGTGACTATTGTGTGCGTGTGTAATGCTGATTTACACATACCTGGCCTTACCTGTTTGATCACTTAAGTTTCACAATCATGATGAAACAATGCCAGAAAAGGGTAAATCAGTATTACCCAAACTTATTCATGGATTATTGCTAAAATACACAAACTGTAATTCCCTCACAGTCATGAAGTGCTGCATTGCCTCATCTATTCTCTGTTTGCCAGTTTGCATAATTTCTAAAAAATGCATGCAAATCAGGTGTATCTTGACCATAATCCAAGAACTATAGTTTACTTACCTTGAAGTTTCATATTTGCCCTATTTTAAAAATTTTCCATCTCAGAAGTTTATATTTCATCTGTCCATTTATAAATACTAGTGAAATATAATTTCCATAAAATTTCAGTGCATAATAATATATCTTCATTATCATAAAAATACAAAATAAAGAATTGTATTTTAATCTGTTATCTCAAGAGTCTGATCCATGAGAGAATATGGATACCATCACAATAAAATGTCTCAAGCCTGTAAGAAAAGGTTGTTGCTGACCATATATGCAACCAGTTTAATTCTAATCACTTTAAAGAGAAATTAATATAGTATTTATACTTGAAACTTTGTTTTCATTGACATTTCTTTCCCCAAATCTGTAAAACAAACCTGAGGTTTAAATGTAGACTTTGCACTTCTTTTCCTATTAAGTGTTCTCACTTTGTAGGTTTAGGATGATGTTAAGCCTCCACCAGTCAGACATCTTTTATTAGTATTCAGGATATTATTTGGAATGTTCTTATCAAGAAACGTTGCTCCTGGTGGCAGAAACCAGCCCACATCAGACTGAACCCATTTAGTATGTGTGTATCACAGATGAGGAACACTTTATTTGGTTGACAACTGACATCAAAGCAGAAGAATCTCTAATTGCATGTTGCAGTTTCTAGGGTATGTAGTAGTAGTCAAGTAATCTAGGGTAAGATGAGGTTTGATATGCTGTCTACAACACTGTGTATGTGTTTTCTGAATAATCTGCCTGTGCCTTTTGTTTCTTCCCTTATGTCTATGCTTTTTAACATTCCTTTCTGGATTCTTATCTCCTCCATATTATCTTGCTTTTCATTTCATTTTGATTTTCTTCCCAGTGCTGGAGTCTAGTGTGAATCAGTTGAGGATACATCCATTTGGACTAATGATAACATTTCTATTGCGACCTGCTTACTTCCCTTTGTCACAACACTACCACTCAGCAGAAAACTGTCCAAATTATGGATCATTTCTTTCATTTTGATTTTCTTCCCAGTGCTGGAGTCCTGTGTGAATCAGTTGAGGATACATCCATTTGGACTAATGATAACATTTCTATTGCGACCTGCTTACTTCCCTTTGTCACAACACTACCACTCAGCAGAAAACTGTCCAAATTATGAATCATTTCTTTTAGTGCTTTCACCTATGCTCATTTAACACTGCTACATTTTGTGTATCGACCAGTTCCTAAAGTTAACACATTCATTTGTACATTGTTTTATTTTATTACTTTTGAACAAGAAATGCAGTAATTCTGTATCTAAACAAAATACTTTGTTTTCCGCAAATCAACTGTGCCGCATATTCACTTCAAATTATGACAGAAGGGACAATAGAAAATTTTAAGTTTATGATGATGATGTATAAATGAGAAAAAAAGAGACATTAAAGTTGATTTTTTGTGATTCATACTTTATGAGGTCACAAATGTGTAAAATCACTATGTATCTGGATTTTTGTAGATATCCATAATGCAGAGCTGCTCACTTGCTGCTTCTCATTGTGTGTGTTTTAAATAAGGTATGACAGCCAACTGCTTTCATCATGCAAAGCTCCACAAAGCATAAGGAAACTTAATAGAAGAACTGAAAGACTGAATAATGGCCCTTTACATCTGAAATAGTCGAGATGGGTAACTCCTGTGTCCCCTACTGATGTACACAGTCATTTCATTAAAACCCAAACACTGCTTTAAACAACTAAACAACAGAGCAACAACAAGGTTTCTAAATATAAAGAAAGAAAAAAGAAAAAGACATCAGTTTTGTGTGGCTCATCTGCAAGCCAGATTATTGACTTAGTTCAGAGTCAGGAGAAGGGACTTACCAGCATCCTCTTCCAAGAATACATCTGTCTGCATACTGTCGTGATATGTTAATCAGCCATGCAGCCCAATATGCATGCATCATATCCATTTCTCAACACTTCAACACCGAGCTAGATGTCAGTGATTTTGAAGGGTAGTTGTCCTTAATATAATTATTCATTCTCAATAAATTATAAAATATTTCACTGAATTTCCACCTACAGTTGTCCCAATATTTTGTCATCTAGACAATTTTATTGCAGGAATATAAGCTTAATTGTGGCTTAAGGTATAATAATTAAAAAAATAGTTCCTACTCCCTTATTTTGCATACCCAGTGAAATTTGAAAATTTAGCTGTAGATTTTATAGCTGAATAACCAAACTAGTCATTAAGTACTTAATCCAAAAATAATCTAAAATGCTGATGTTGATTAATTGGTTGATAAATAGTGAAAGGGAAACATCCAGACCACTGCAGATGGATTTGGCTTTGGAAAATAAACAGGAAGAACCAGTCTTGTTCCTATACAGATAGAATATCTATATGCATTATGTCTGTCCCATCTTAAGTTAAAATATCTATTGAAAATGTACTCTTCTTCTTTAATTGGAAAAATAAGTTTTGGAGTCATCAGTTATCACTCTTCGTGTCTCTGTCCTTTTAGACAACCCCACTTAAGTACAAACATACAAACTCACATGCACGCACATGTACACACACACACACACACACACACACACACACACACACACACACACACACACACACACACACACACACACACACACACACACACACACACACACACACACACACACACACACACACACACACACTTACACGCAGACACACACACACACACACACACACACACACACACACACACACACACACACACACACACACACAAACAAACCCCCCTACCACTACATCTCCACAGAACCTCACTGATCTTGCCTGCAACAAAGGTTCTCCCATTGAGTTCAATGTGTGATCATAGTCTGTTGGCAGAGTTACATTTTCTAGCTAGCCCAAGGTAATTTATGCAGTCACATGGTAGCCTGCATTACTCAGCAGTTTTAAGTGCTAGTCTCAGACATCTAATTAACATTAGCCACTCCACTAAATTGGCTCCATACCATTGATTATGAACAGTGTGACCTCCCTCTGTGCTGATGCTTTCTACTCATGGAAAAGCACTGTGGTAGGGCAGTCCCTGAATCAGAAAGAGTTAGTATGAGAGGATGGTTTCTGAATAGTCTCTAGTGCCACAAGTGTTTCCTTCTAAATGGGAATCTAGTTGATTTGCCTATATAGGGGGCACCTTGTGTGTTCTATGTTACTATAGATATAATCTTGCTAACAGTGGTTTTCTTTCACAGTATAGTGTTTCACACAAGTGATGGATGAGGAAAAAATTGACTGCATCTACATATATTATTCAAATCAGTATTAAGGTATGTGGTGTGTGTGTGTGTGTGTGTGTGTGTGTGTGTGTGTGTGTGTGTGTGTGTGTGTGTGTGTGTGTGTGCTAGACCATTTTCAGAAATGGTATCTGTGATCTTAATGATGTTCCAGGTATGGTAATGAATATGGAGAAGAGCAGGTGGCCCAACAGAGGCCTTGTGAGATTGCCGCTGTGATATCCCTGGGACCAGATTTTGATTCTCTGGGTAGTTCCCTAAACTAAGCATATATGTCTAGGGCATTACAAGTTGTATGCTTCTGCCTTTAAAAGTTAAGGTGAACTTTAACTTTTAGGCAATTGCAGGGTTATAAGCTATCTTCATGACTTAAATTAGCATTTTCAGTCACAATGACCTTAATTTTCACTACCTTCTTTCTTCTGCTTCATTCATGCATTAGTCTATAGCCTGGATATTATTAAAAAGTGTATGTCTGAATGCATCTCACCACAGTAATTCATAATGAAGAAAATGCAGTTCTATTATAATGCAAACTGTACTGAAGCTAAATGAATGAATAAAAATCACTCTGTATTATCTTTAGTATGGAAATTACAGCAACAAAATAGATAAAAATACATAAAGATCCCCTCCCATTTCTGAGAATTCTTGATAACACTATGTACAAGATAAAATTCATCCCTATGTAATTTTTAATCTTTTAATGCACAATACATAACTTATCTGTGGGACAATTACAGCTACTTCCGCGAGGGATTAAGGAGTCTGACTCTGAAAGCATTAGGCAACTGAACACTGTGTACTTTTTTATAAAGGAACTGTTATTTCTAAACCATAATTAATGTTAAGGACTAGTTTAAGGAAAGGGCATATGTATACATTATTATAGTTCTCTAAATGCAGTTTTCATCATGAACATTTTGACTTTGTGAGATGAAGTTCACATTTACTGTATTTGCTGCATTTGTCAAAAGATGTATGCCATAAGATGTGAATTATGATCCATAACTTAAAGTGTGTATCATGGCTGAATTAGACAAGTAAAATAGAAGTCACTGGAACCATGAGCAGCTGGTAATGAAGAGGTTTATTAGACTCAAACTTTGAAAACTGGTAGTAAAAACATTCACCTTAAACAAGGCTTCTCCAGGCATATTAAACAAAAAATACAAAGAGTACCATCCACCATTTATATAATATCAAAGTGGGTCACATGATAACAATTAGGTTTGTTTGTGTTTCTCTTTCAATAAAGGCTTTAAAAATACATAGCCATTCAAACCCGGCAAAATACATGCCCCTAAGTGTAAAATCCAATTAAATTCTTCCTTTTCAGTAAAATCATTAATATTACCCCCATGTATATTATTATCAACTACTCTTAAAACTGAAAATTTAAACGTATGTCCAGAGCCATTATCTCTAATGTGTTTATATAGAGCATTTGCAATTATTTCTCTTTTAATCTCAGACAGGTGGTTGCAGATACAATCTTTTAACCTCTGGTTCTTTTTACCTACACAAAATGCTTGACACGCAACACATGTAGCCAGATAGACAATATTTCTTGTTTCACAACTACCATATGCATTAAATCTAAAGGGCTTGTTAGAAACTGGATGAGTAAAGCATTTACCACAACAAATGAAACTACAGAAAGTACATCTGCCACATTCAGAGGTATGATTCTCAATTGGTCGTGTCTTCCTAGGTATATGTGCCTGCTCTTTATAACATAACAACTGCTTCAAACTTCGATTATTCTAATAACCAAACCATGGTCTCTCATCTGCTGCCATCTGTAGTTCTGGTAAATCATGTAGGATATGCCAGTATTTCTCAATGATTTTCTTAACAATGGCAGTATTTTGATTATATGTTAACATGCATCTAATTTTACCCTGTAGACATTTATTCCCTAGTACCTCTTGGCTAGCTTCTGAGAACAGTGGCTTAGCTGTGGTAGATCTATAGCTCTTAACATTGTCGCAAATCTCTAGTACTTTCGGCTTATTATAACCTCTATTAACAAACTGTACAGCAGTATTATGTAGTTGCAACTGCGTGTTCTCCACAATCGTGTTCGGCCTTGCCACTCTATAAAGTTGATTCCTAACTATGTTGTCAAACATAAACTGTGGGTGCATACTGTCAAGATGCAAATATGCATTTCTCTTAGCTGGTGTTTTATATAAACGAGTATTTAAAATATTGTTGATCTCTCTGAACACTGTTATGTCCAAGAAGTCAATACTCTCAGTTGATATTGTGTTTTAAAATGTAAAAAGGATAATTTTATGCAGCTTAGGAAGCCCATAAATAAAAGGAATGATGGGTTTGTTCACCACTGAATAATCAAATGTATCCTTATAGGTTCGTAGGTTCGTAGATTAGTACTAAGCTAACTGCCCTTATGAGCCATTTTAAGCCTAGCCAATTATCCCTTGTGAAAATCAATCCCTGCACCTTGTGTTTGCAAGGCAAACACCTTAACCATTACGCCACTCTCCCAACCTTCTATTCTGTTTTGCTCAAAAATTCTCTTTATACTATTTAATACATTAGTTATAATGCCATTGCATTAATGATTTGTAATTTTAGTATAGTCAGCACTATTTAACAGCATATTCATGGAGTCAATATAAAAATTAGTGTCTAAAACAACTACATCTTCACCTTTATCAGCATTTTTTATAACAATTTCTTCATTTCTAATTAGTTTACTAATGGCACATTGTTCACTTCCAGTTAAATTAAAAAAAACTTCTCCACATTTTGATTGTTGTATAACTTATAAATGTCTTTTTCCACAGGCCTTTCAAACACTTGGATTAAATTATTACTTTGTGGAATAAATAGGCTAGACCTCTTACATTTGTTAACACAGTTCATTATGCTATTACCATATAAAACTTTTAAATTTAATGCTCTTGTAAAATACTTTACCTTTGCTAAAGTTTTAGTAATATCTGCCACTGCAGAAGACACAAAACTCAGACTCTTTGAAAGCACAGATAATTTGTCTGCATCCAGGATGTGGTTAGATAGATTAAACACTAGGCCATTCATTTCCTTGTTGTTTGGCTTCTGGTTACAGGCCTCCAAAATGAATGTTTCCTTTGTCTTGCTGAATATTCATTC